>NC_048596.1:278452666-278621566 GCF_003668045.3 Cricetulus griseus | reverse complement strand
AGTTGTCCCTGGAACTGGACTTACATGTGTTTGGGTCCTGGGAGCTAAACTTGGGTCCCCTGGAAGAGTAGTAAGCTCTTGTAACTGTTAAGCCATCTCTCCACCTTCCTGCTTAGAAATTTGTTTGATATATTTGCCACAATATTTTCTATTTTAAGATAATTCATATTTATATTAATTTGCATATTTTATAGGTGTGAAAATAATGTTCATATTAAATAATACTGGTAATGGATATTTAGATTGTTTACTCCTCTTCTTACCTACATTTGAGAGAGGTGCATTGAATTGGACTTACTGGCTAGTAGATCAGTTATGTTCTCCTTGCATGGGACCACATATGCTGAGCTACTCTAACCTCGCCCCTGTCTTATTCTCCTGCCTTGTTGTTGTAGGATGTGCTTCAGAAGGGTAAGCAACATTAGAAATTATACAGAAACGATTAACATTTTGATTATTTCATGTGAACTTGACATCTGATATGAATGTATAGTACAGATTTAATATGTCACTGCTGGTTTGGCAGTTCTATTGGTTGCACCCAGGGTCTAGCAATTCTAGGCAAGCCCTCTACCAATGAGCTATATCCTTAGTCTTCACTGCTTTTCAGCTTACCTTCAGAAGTTTAATGTGAATGAATTTGTTTTTAAACAGATAAAAAGTTTGGAGTGAAAGCTAGAGTTAATGGGGCACTGAACGTAACTCTGAATTTGATCAAGCAGAACTTTCAGAACTATCGCTTGGTTCTGCCTTGTCTTCAGCTCTTGCGAGTGTATTCTACCAACTGTGAGTACTTTAGGGTGGCTGTGACCTACCCACTCAGGGGTGGGAAGTGACACAAAATGAAGTTTAAAAACCATATAAAGTCTATAAATCTCTAAAATTGTGGGATGTAAACATCAGTATGACTCAGAAGTCAACAAGAGTGACTTGGAGTAAGAAGGAGAGGGTCTAGCTCAGGTGCCTGTGGTCCTGAGGTGGGAGACCCTGCCTCCCCCGTGAGTGAGTGGCCCTGTTCTCTGGGCAGAGGGCTGTGAACTGTAGGAGTAGAGGGAGTGAGGTGATGCAAGCACTCATTGAGCACCCATTGCTCTCTATTCCTGACTACAGTTGGTTATGTGACCAGCGACTTCAGGCTCTTGCTGCCTGGACTCCCTGCTGTGACCGATGCAGGAGCTAAACAAAACCTTTTCCCCATAAGTTGCTTTTGTCAGGGTATTTTGGTCACAATGACAGAAAACAAAGGTGAGGCACTGTGGGTGTTGGCAGATGAAATAGGAGAAAGAAGGCACATGGTCTCACCCGCAGCATTGACTTAGCATCCCTTGACAGGGAGAGACGAGTGGTTGTAGAGATGGTTTCCAGTTTCCACCCCCGTGTGCTCACTTTGATATATTAGGTCTCAAACCTGTGAGGTGAGCATTTCCTATATGTTTTCTTCCTATGAATCTCAGTTCATGCACGAGCCATAGGAAGATGGGCTCAGTTAGTAAAGTGCTTGTTGTGTGTGGCTGCCTGTTTTTTTTTTTTTTTTCTTCGAGATAGGGTTTCTCTGTGGCTTTGGAGGCTGTCCTGGAACTAGCTCTTGTAGACCAGGCTGGTCTCGAACTCACAGAGATCTGCCTGCCTCTGCCTCCCAAGTGCTGGGATTAAAGGCGTGCGCCACCAACGCCTGTCATGGCTGCCTGTTTTAATGAGTCATTGAACTCCAGATACTATGAGAGACCCATCTCAAAAAATGTAGAGCAATAGAAAAAAGACACTTGATGTTGACTTCTGGCCTCCAAATGTACACACATGCACATACACATACAAATTAGAAATAAATTACAGACCATTTGTATGTCATGAAAAAATATTGATGCAGTATAAGGTATGTGTGTATACATGTATGCATGTCCATGCTAACAATTTAGTTGAAGGTATGCTCAGAAAAACAATGAACATTTATATGACTAAGAAGAACATAGTGAAAGAATTTGATATTTAATAAAAAAGTTAAGAACAGACATAAACAGTAAAATTGAGGGAAGAGTTAGGATAGAAAAAAAAGAAACACATGATTTAGGTCCCAGCATTTGGGAGTCGGAGGCAGGTGAATCTTTTGAGTTCGAGGCCAGCTTGGTCTATAGAATGAGTTCCAGGACAGCCAGGGAGGGCTACAGAGAAACCAAACCCTGTGTTGAAAAACCAACCAACCGCCGGGCGTTGGTGGCTCACGCCTTTAGTCCCAGCACTCGGGAGGCAGAGGCAAGCAGATCTCTGTGAGTTCCAGACCAGCCTGGTCTACAAGAGCTAGTTCCAGGACAGCCTCCAAAGCCACAGAGTGGGTTCTCTGTAGAATACGCAAACTGTCATTTTTGTATGCTCAGAGGTTGCTTTAGTGAAGATCCTGGGTGCATTTCCCTTGCTGGACTCTCAGGGTGCTCTGAGCTCTGCCCTGCTGTTGAAAGGTCTATCTAATTTGTTGCTGCTTGGGCAGTTCCTGTAGTGGAGGGCTTAACTCAGAAGGCTCTTACCTGTCTTTTCTCACCTTCTCGTTTGCAGGTATGGTGTAATGTGTGTAAGTTCATTCCCGTGATTCTCATTCTGACATTGTCCATGTTGTACCTATCTGCTGTTCCAGAACCTTCTATCTTCTCAACTCCACCTTGCTCCTTGCAGATCTAACTTGTGTTCCCATCATTTTCCCCAGAAGTCCCTCTGTCTCACTCTGAAGTGGGGATGCTCAGTGGAATAAAGAGCTTCCTGCATCGGACGACAGTGTGACCATGACTTGTAGTGTCTGCTGTTCTTGCTGTGCTCAGTTTCCTTAGAGCACGTCAGTGCTTGGCTCTTAGTCCCCACACTCAATTTCCTGGTGTCAAATCTCATAATGACTCTTTCAGGAATGCTAGCTACTTCCAGCTTCCCCTAAAATAAAGCAAAATAGCACCCCTCCCCGCCAAAGCCCTACAGCAGACCTTCAGAGTGTATTGGATAGCTTGCATTCATATTGACTAAATACTTTGGAATGTTTTTGGATTTATCATTAAGGCTCATGCCACTTTGTATCTTTCTCTTGTTTCTCAGCTGTGAACGCAGTATTTTTAGGTAAAAATGGGGTTGTGGAGCTGATGTTTAAGATCATTGGACCATTCAGCAAGAAGAACTCAGGTCTTATGAGGTGAGTGAACTTTTAGGTGTGAGTAGAGGACGTCCTTAGTCACTCTGCGCACCGCCGCTTGGATACTTACCTGAGCAGTTGAGTCTCTAGTTCCTAAATAGTGATTCTTACAGTGGTGAAGATGTTCTTCATTAAAAGCTTAACCTTTGAGCGGGAAACTTCCATTTTACTAAGGATGGTTTTTTTAGACATGCCGACGACTTTCAATGCTTCTTGAAATCGGCCATGTCCAGAGTAGCATTCACTGAGACCTTTGTTGAGTGCCTACTGTAGTCCTCACCCAATTTACTAATCTGCTAAAGACTCTTTGTCTCCTTCTCTAGATTACCTGACATGTCTTAAAATCATACATTTCTATTTTGCCCAATCATATTGTTCTTTATCTTTTCTTCTCTTGAGATATGTGTGGATGTATGACTATATGAAATATATATGGTGTGTGTGTGTGTGTGTGTGTGTTTCCATTAATTTATAGATAGGTCCTCTAACCTCAGAAATGAAGCACTCTGTGTTAGGGGTTATATTTAGTACAGTTTTGTTGGTGGGTTTTTAAAACTCACACAGCAAGGCTCATAATATATGGTACCCCATGTTCCCATATGTCATCTTTGTCTTGTTGTTTATGCTACTGCCACGGTGCTGTTTGCGTGTTTTATTGTAGACTGTTGAGTAAATCATAGGTATTTTCTATGGTATGATTATTTCTCCCAGTAAATTGACAGACTACTTTAGCATATACCTTTGTTAAATAAGGAAGGAAGAATAGTGTCACTGCTCACAGATATTAACAGGGTAATGCTTTCAGAAAATAGCCCCATGTTCTTGGGTTGTCGTAGAGTCACAATTTTACATAGATTTATTTAGATGAGAAATAAACAAGTTACACATATTGTTCCACATAATCTTAAGGGGTTTGCAGCTTCCTAGAGAAGTAGCGTAGTTCCACGCACTCCCCATCTCAGCAGCGGCCAGCACTCTGCTATTGTTATTCATCCCGTCCATAGATTGTATCTGCCATTGCAATTGATCTATCAGTTCTAGAGCTTGATTACTATGCAAACTTCTTATGCTGCCACAAGTTCATTTCTGTGCCCAGCAATGTTAATAGTGGTTCTTAATTTCATTTCTTGTTTTCTGACTGTTGAAGAAATACCTTCTTAATACTTGGCTTATTAGTATCAGCGTTCAAATAAGTTTTATGTGTTGTTTGTATCTCATAATAACAGTACTATTATTTTTTGTTGTTTGCTTGTTTTTTTGAGACAGGATTTCTCTCTGTAGTCCTGGCTGCCCTGGAACTTGCTTGGTTGACCAGGCTGGCCTTGAACACAATGATCCTCCTACGTCTGCCTCCCAAGTACTTGGTTGGATTAAAGGTGTGTGTCACCACCACCCAGCCATTATAATACTTTAAAAACAACAAACAGCCCATTGTTCTGTTGTGTTTATTGAAGGGTCTGTGTGATGTGTAAGATGTGTCACGTGGTGGATTAGGCGACAGTATGTGTAGGTCTTGGCATAAGGGTGTATCCTTTTTATGGGTACTTGCAGCTTGCCTGCAGTTACTTTCTAGCATGCAGGGTTTCAGAGGCAGCACCTGGGCATCACTTATGGTCGCTGTGCTGCGGTGTCTGCTTGTCAGAATAGCCCTTCCACCTGCTGTTTCATGATTCAGCATGCACTCTTACCACTGCCTGCATCTGCTATTTGATTAGGGTTTGTAAAATAATGACTGCTCGTGCAAGAGAGAGCTCCCTGCTTCCTGTTCTTCCAGAACACCCATGTCAGGTCATTCACAACCACTCCTAATGCCTTCTCCAGGGGCTCTGACCCCTCTTCTGGCTTCTGTGCACGTCTGCACATATATAGCATGTACTCACATAGATACACACACATACATATAAAACAATTAAGAATATAGAGACCACTGGGGTTGGAGAGGTAGCTCAGCTTGAGGTTAAGAGTGTGGTTTGCTCTTGAAGAGGTCCTGAGCTCTGTTCCCAGCATCTGTGTTGGTCAGCGCCAGCTCCAGGGAATCCAATGCCCTTTTCAGCCTCTGTAGGCACTGTACTAAACTGCCCATCCCACCCCATGCACATGATTAAAAATAATAAAGATAAATATTAAAAAACATGTCTTCTTAAAGGTTTAGCAATGAAATGTTTATAAAGACGAACATGTCAGCAAGAAGTATTTGACTGACATTATTCTTTTAATATTTTGTGTTACTATTTTTAGTTATGCATGTATGTGCATGCATGTGGGTACCTTAGGAGGCCAGGGGAGTCAGGTCCACATGGAGCTGGAGTTGCAGGGAGCTGTGAGTCACCTGAGGCAGCTGCTGGAACCAGACTCTGGTCCTCTGAAATGCCAGTGTGGACTCTCAACTGCTGACCTTTCTCTCCAGCCTCCAAATCCTATTTTTTAACAACAGTTTGCAGAGTATTTGGACCTTTTCTTTTTGTTGTTTTCTTAACACTGCCAAAATCACTGAATGTGGTGGTGGGTGCCTATTGTAGCATGTGGGAGACCTAAGGCAGGCATATTGCTAGTTGAATATTGCTAGCCTGGGACATTGGGAGAGCTTCTCTCTAAGGAATAAATAAACAAACAGGTCAAAATATTTGAGAAGATTACTTGTACATATAATTATGTACAAGTATTTGGTAGGGTGGCCCCAAAAGTTTACTTATATAACCCTCATATACAGTCCTAAAATAACTGGCAAAATATGACAAAATAAAATGTTTGTATCACAGCTAGGGAACCCCCACTTGACGTAGTGAGTTCAGTGCAGTGGGCTGTGGAGGCAGATGGGCCAGAGGTGACATTGCCCCACCACTCACTACCACTCCCCACAGTCCAGAGTAAGTTCCTTAACCTGTTGTTCTTCTGAAGATAGATTTATTGATTTGTTGTCTTCATTATAAATTTCAGGGATTTAATGAGATGAGTCCTAGGAGCACGTGACTATGAATATAATATTTTGTTAGTTGGCAATGTGGGAACTTGAGTGTGGATGAACTCTAGATGATACTGAAGTGTATGATGTATGCACACCGCACTCTTTTTTTGATGGTTCTGGGGATTGAACTCATGGCTTTGTATATATTAGGTTGGTGCTGTGCTTGTGAGTTGCATTCTAAGACCTGTTATTCATTTATATGTCATTTCCCCTTTAATATGTAAAGAAGTGCATCATTTATCTTTAGTGTATGTTAGCGTAACGGCAATGACCTTCCTATGTAATATTAATATCTACATGATTCTGTTGTATCCACATTACCACAGTTAATATAAAATGTTTATAGGAGAAACAGAACATTTCAAAATTATATTTGAATTGATGTGGAGGCAGGTGGTGCTAGAGGGACTGCCCAGCCAGTCCTGGGTTCAGAGTACAGCACCATAAATAAACCAATGGAAAGTGTTGTTAAAATGGAACACTGGGGTATTTCCAGATGTTTCCATTGTAGAGCAATAGGCTTAAAACTTCTGAGAAAGGAATGCAGTCATCTAAATTATCATTTATTCCTTTTTCCTATTGGTATTTAAATTAGTGTATGTGTATGTGTGTCTGTCTGTATACATGTGTTGCCATGGCCTGCTGTGGTGTTCAGAAGACAGTTTTGGTGAGCTGGCCCTTGCCTCTGGCCTTGGAGAGGTGTGGCCTTTCTTATTGGTCTTGCTGCTGCACTGTCCTCTTGGCTCCCTGTGTGCTGTAGGAGAGCTGAGGTTTCAGATGCACACCACTGATAGAGGTTTGTGTGTGTGTTTCAGGGGTCAAGCTTGAGGTTAGGCTTATAATGCTTGTGCTTTGATGTACTAAGGCCTCTCCCTAACCCTCTGCTTATATTTTAATTCTCTTTAAAAGTTTTTTTTATTTGTTTATTTTATTTACTTGCACATGTGTGCACACATGTGGTGTGTGCGTGTGTGTATGTATGTATGTGTGTGTGCACACTCCCACCATCATACACCAATATGATGTTCACATGGAGGTCAGGGAACAACTCCTTCCACAATGTGGGTCCTGGGATTTGAACTCAGGTAACCGGCTTATCAGTAAGTGCCTTTACCTGCTAAGCCATCTGGCTGTGTCTCTGCTTGTATTTTTTTTTTAATTTTCATTTATTTTACATACAGACCAGAGTTTCCTCTCCCTTCTCTCCTCCTGTCCCTTCTGCCGCCTCCCTCCTACTGCAGCACCTCACCATCTACTCCTCTGTCTCAGTTCAGAAATGGCAGGCCTCCCTGGGGAGTCAACAAAGCCTGGCACATCCAGCTGAGGTGGGACCAGGCTCCTCCCCTGCATCAAGGCTGGGCAAGGCAACCCAGCATGGGAACAGGTTCCCAAAAGCCAGCTCAAGCTCCAGGGACAGGTCCTGATTCCACAGATAGGAGCCCCACAAACAGACCAAGCTATGTAACTGTCACACACATGCAGAGGGCCTAAGTTGGTCCCATTCAGGATGCCTAGCTGTTGGTCCAGAGTCCATGAGCTCAGGTCAGCTGTCTCTGTGGATCCCCCCACACTCATCATGACTTTTACCCCTCTGTCTCGTACCATTCTTCTCTCTCTTCAACAGGATTCCTGGAGCTTGGGCTTGTGCTTGGCTGTGGATCTCTGCATCTGCTTCCATCAGTTACTGGATGAAAGCTCTCTGATGACAATTAGGGTCATCACCAATCTGATTACAGGAGAAAGACAGTTCAGGCACCCTCTCTCCTACTGCTTGGAGTCTTAGCTCGGGTTGTCCTGGGATTCCTGGGAGTTTCCCTGGCTACAGGATTCTCCCTAACCCCCAAATGGGCTCTCCGTCCTGCCTCCAACCCACACAGCCCAGTCTCTAACCAAACAAGTGAAAGACCTGTATGACAAGAACTTTGTCTTTGAAGAAAGAAATTGGAGAAGATATCAGAAAATGGAAAAATCTCCCATGCTCATGGATTGGTAGGATTAACATAGTAAAAATGGTAACTTTACCAAAAGAAATCTACAGATTCAATGCAATCCCCATCAAAATTCTAACACAGTTCTTCACAGACCTCAAAAGAACAAAACTTCATATGAAAAACAAAAAACCAAGGATAGCTAAAACAATCCTGTATAATAAGGGAATTTCCAGAGGTATCACCATCCCTGACTTCATGCTGTACTATAGAGCTATAGTAATAAAAACAGCCTTTTATTGTCATAAAAAGACAGGTGGATCAATGGAATTGAATTGAAGACCTTGATGTAAATCCACCCAGTTATCTGTGAACACCTGATTTTTGACAAAGTAGCCTAAATTATACAATGGAAAAAAGAAAGTATCTTCAACAAGTGGTGCTGTCATAACTGGATGTTGACATGTTGAAGACTGCAGATAGATTCATGTCTATCACTCTGCACAAAACTTAAGTCCACATGGATCAAAGACCTCGACATAAATGCAGTTACACTGAACCTGACAGAAGAGAAAGTGGGAAATAGTCTTGACTGAATTGGCAGAGGAGACAGCTTCCTGAACTTAACACCAGTAGCAGAGACACTGATATCGCCAATTAATAAATGGGACCTCCTGAAATTGAAAAGCTTCAGTAAGGCAAAGGACACTGTCAATAAGACAAAATGGTAGCTTACAGAATGGGAAAAGATCTTTACCAATCCCACATCTGGCAGAGGGCTGATCTCCAAAATACATAAAGAACTCAAGAAACTAGACATTAAAATACCAAATAATCCAATTTAAAAACAGGGCATAGATTTAAACAGAGAATTCTCAACAATCTCAAATGGCAGCAATACACTTAAAGAATTGTTCAAGATCCTTAGCCATTAGGGAAATGCAAATCAAAACAAATCTGAGATACCATCTTACTCCTGTCAGAATGGCTAATATCAAAAACACTAATGTCAGTCTGTGTTGGAGAGGATGTGGAGAAAGGGGAACACTCTATCACTGCTGGTGGGAGTGCAAACTTGTACAGCCACTTTGGAAATCAGTATGGTGATTTCTCAGAAACTTGGGAATCAACATACCTCAAGATACAGCTAGGCACATACCCAAAGGATGCTCCATCCTACTACAAGGACATTTGCTCAACCATGTTCATAGCAGCATTATTCATAAATACCCAGAAACTGGAAACAACTTAGATATCCCTCAATTGAAGAATGGATAAAGAAAATGTGGTACATTTACACAATGGAGCAGTACTCAGCTGTTAAAACAACAAAACAAAAAACACCCCCAAAACCCGACATCATGAAATTTTCAGGCACATGGATGGAACTAGAGAAAAATCATCCTGAGTGAGATAACCCAGACCCAGAAAAATAAACATGGCATATACTCACTCATAAGTGGATATTAGCTATAAAGGATAACCAGGCTACAATCTGAAGCCCCAGAGAAGCTAGGTAACAAGGAAGGCCCAAAGAGGAGTTCATGGATTCCTCTAGGAAGGGAAAATAGAAGAGATTTCCTAGGTAAACTGGGCCTGGGGAATAGGGGGTGGAGGATGGGAGCAGGAGGGATCTGCTTGTATTTTTAAAAGAACTTTAAAAAAAATTATGTTTATTTTAAATCATTCTTGTTGATGGAAGTTTCTGTTCTGCCTGGTCCTGCAGCTGTTCAGTTCCAAAATAAACACACAGAGGTTTATATTGATTGTCAACTGTTTGGCCTATGGCTCAGGCTTCTTATTGGGTAGCTCTCTCTTACTAACCCATTGCTATTAATCTGTGTATTTATTTCCACATGGTCTTGGCTTACTGGAGAATGCCCGGACACCCTATCCTCCCTGTAGCATCTTCCTCACGACTCACCATCTCCGTCCCTCTCCCCAGTCTTCTCCTAGTTAGTAACCCCACCTATACTTCTGCCTGGCTACTGGCCAATCAGCATTTTTCATCAATCAATAAGAGAAACATATATTCACAACATGCAAAAGGACATCCCCCATCACATTCTGTAGCTAGCCATCAATGTCCTTTTTTAGAAATCTGACCTTTTCTATCCTAGTTTGCAATGATATCTGGAACTTTGTATTGTTCTACCTTCTTAAGTAATGCCCTATTTAAAAGGGAAAGGGTCACAGGAAACTCCTGTCTGTAGCCTGAAGCTTGTCTTTAGGATTCTTTTCTCTTTCTAGTTTTAGGTCTTGGATTTAAACTGTTAGTCCAGAAGGAGGAAATCCAGGAAGTTATAGCTGTGTTCCTCATGGTCCTTGTGCATTTGTTTTCCCTCCTTCAAGGAGAGCAGCAATTTTGTTAGCGCCCACCTCATGGTGAAGCTCATTGCTAGGATGACCTCCAACTTAAAGTAGGTGTGCTGACTTCATTACTAACTAACTAAACAAACCGTTCTTTCCTCGTTGCTCCTGGGCTATCCTTTGGTTCTTGTTGTTAGTATTCTTCTGGGAGGAAAAAAAATTGGAAAACTCTAGGAGAAAGTGTAAATATTTTGAAAGTGAGAAATTTAATCAGTTATGATTATTCATGAATCATTCATCTAAAATATTTAAGAGTTTTTGTAACTTTCATAAGCTCACATTATCTTGTAAATTTAGCATTTATAATTCCTTTTAGAAATTGACATTGGCTTGTCAGTTTCATAGAGTTTCAGAGTTTTATGCTGAAGTTTATTACCTTTTGAATAATGTTTTGGTAAAAGTTTTAGTTTCTTTTAAGTTAGTGCAGCTGTGGGGTAAGCTCAGTGTTACTGGTGATAGACAAATTGTGTCTGTGTTCCAGCTTTCCAACACCAGGAATAAACATCAACAAAAACTGTTAGTTTTAGACTCAAAACTTGCAGAAGCACTTTATTTGGTTCAGGTGTGTTGTAAGCAGCTGCCAGTTGGGAGGCGCGCGCACGCACGCACGCACGCACGCACGCGCGCGCGCACACACACACACACACACACACACACACACACACACACACACACACACACACACACACAATCTCATTATAAAAGGAAATGACAGGCAGTTACTGTCTCACAGTTCAAGAGCCTGGAAGCCCCATCTTAGTTTCTCAGCAGGCTGTTCCCTGGAGAGACTTGCCTTCTGACTTCTCACTAGTTTTGATGGGTTGTTGGCAAGTCTTCTGCAATCCTTGCCAGTTGTAGCTTTGTGCCTTCTGCTTTCATCCTCAATAGGTGGTATTCTTCATGTGTGCTTGTCTTACATGGTCTTCTCTATGGACATCAGTCAAGCTGTGTTAAGAGCCCACCTACCTGCAGCATGACCTCATCTTAACTGATTATATATATCTTCACTGGCCTTGTTTTCTGGTAAGGTTAGATCCTGAGGTTAGAATATGGAATGCAGTTCATCTTGTAACAGCAATTAAATTAGTTGCATGTGTTAATATTTTTCATCAGCGTGTTGTCAGCTGTCTTCATTTTGCCATGTTCCTTGAAATGTCTCTTATATACGGACTTCTTTCTGTGCACTTACATCTGAGGTTGCTATTTTAGGTGTTCATGATAGTATCTATAGTAAAACGTTTGGTAGAGAGAATGTTATATTGAAATGCCAAGAAATGCTCAGTGGCATCCACTCCTTGATTTAAAGAATGCATGCCATTCAATGGGTCTTGCAGCTTTTATTGTGAAATGCTTAGAGGAATTTATCTTTGTCTCAGTTTAAGTGCTACCAGGGAGTGAACCCAGGTCTTGTACATGAAGGTCAGGTGCTCTACCACAATGTAGAGGAATTTGAAACACACTTAAAGTTAAACAAGGTGCCACAGAGACACAGACAGTGTCTAGTTCTCTTTGATTTCACCCCGAAGTATGACACACCTGTCTGGCACAGCATACCGTCTATCCTCGGGGAACATAAAGTTTGAGAACAGTTGAGCTGTGTGAAGGCAGGGTCAGGAAGCCCATGTATGCCTGAATAAGGAAAAAACAGATATTTATTTGGGGAACACTCACACAATGGAGGTAAATAGCCGCTACAGTCTTTTGCCCCTGGAGGCGCAGGATTCTGGGATGCATGATGCTCAGACCCCAACCCAAGAGAGAGAATGTGAGGCCCCTCTTCTTCCTTATTAGGGATCATGTCTATACTCCGTAGCCACACCCTAAGGCTGGTACTCAGATCTGTTGGTGGAATAAGTTGCCACTACATCCATGCAAGTGTAGACTTGGTAGACAGTACTGAGGATTTACTGTATGTCTTCAGGCCCACAGAGTGCTTTAGTCACTTTTACGGTTCTAAGAGGATAGTAACTGTGAGAATAAATGTGTTTTAGTCCATGTTACTGTTATTATACTCAGTCTTTATGGTATGACAACTCCACAAAGTGTGAATTTTGAGCATTTCTGAAGACTGCCAGGCTTGTAGACCATGGTGTTTTGAGTCTGGGTTCTTGTTACAGACTCTCCCTGTATTTCTCCATTCCAGAAAGAGGAGCAGTGCCCCTGATTGTGAGGGTCACCTGGTGCTGCTTGGTGAGCCTCTGCATAGCCTCCTTTAAGAGTCACTGACAGCTAGCCCCCCACACATCAGACCGTTTCTAGTCGGCAGGCTCTTTGGGTTTTGGTAATGCTTGGCTTGCTTCTAGGCATTGCCTGAACAGTATCAGACAGTCTTCTTTAGTTCCAAGTTGTGTCTCTCTTGTGTCTTCCAAACAGACATGTCCACCACACTGCAGCAAGAGTGCAGGTGAGTGACGTGCAGACCTCACGGAATGGCGCCAGCAGCCTGGTGTCCCATAGGAGAGCCTAACCCTCGTGACTTAACTGCAGGTGCCCGCAGCAGCTGCAGCCCCTCCCCATGCTCGGTGCTCAACACCTGAGTATCTGATGGGCTCAGAGATCTTTGTCCAAACAGAAAGTACTTTTTAGATGACTGCCTCTGTTGCCTACCCACCCTGCATGTTCCTACCTGCCTTTGGGAGCTCTGCAGTGGCCACACAGCTCACAAGTAACTCTTGTTGATTTCTTTAAAGGGACACCTTTCTCATTTTGTAATTCCCTTTATCAACAAGTGGCTTATATTATTTTCCTTACAGGATTTTTAATGTGGTTTTAGGCATACTGTAGTTTGGATCCCATAGCTTTCAGATCCATGAAACATCTATTTCTGGTGTAGTTGTGAATGCTTGTTTTGAGGTTTAATTGGGAGTTGGTATTCATCCAGTGCAGACCTTCCGGTCGCTCACACTCTGCCTCCCTTCATCTGATCACAGCTTCTCCTTTACCACCAACACATGGGCCTGCTATTCATCACCAGAGTTTTAATTTCTTAAGTAGTTTTTTTAATAGGTGTATACTTTCTATTACTTAATGTCAATTATAAAATAATCTGTTGAAATGATGTTTGTTTTAATATCTGTCCATGAAGAGGGAGTGTGTAGTAGGCATTCAACAAATGCTTCATGGTGAGTGAAATGCTCAATCTTGATACTACATATTTTTAGTGAAAATTATAGTTGCTAACACCATACAAGGAGCTACTATAAAATTATAGTTGCTAACACCATACAAGGAGCTACTATACTGTGTCGGCTTATGTTTTTGAAGTTGAAACTGAGGGACATTGTTTTCCCCAGTAACCCACTGTTTGGTAATCATTTGATTCACAGGCTTTCTACAGTAATAGATAATGTGTCTTTATGGCTGATTATTGGTAGCTGATATCACTGTAACTGAGTATGTTCAAGAAAATGTATATACCTTCAACTTCTAGAGCTCTTTCCATGTCCTGTGAAGGGATAGTAATTAGGTTTGCTTCTGAGTCTCACAGTTTACAGTTATTCCCCTAGAATCCTGTGTCTAAGGATTCTATCACATGGCACTGAAAAACTTAGGTGAGAAAGTTGAGACACTTGTAGGCCTCTGTAGGCCTGAACTAGACTGTTACAACTTGTTCCTATATAATTCTTTTGTAATCAGGGCCCCTGAATTTTCATTTTGGTTGCTTGTGAGCTCTCAAAAGGTCAAATGAAGATACTGTAATTGATTTTACCTAATTTCTGACATAAAGACTTAGACAATGTTAATTTTATTAAATTTTACAAGTACTTTGAGTATTTTAATTATCTAATCTATTATGAACTGAGGGAGAGATACACACAAAATAAACTCCAAATAATCAGTCATGTTGCAAGAGTAAATGCATTTTGGAATGGTTAATAGACAAGATAATATTTGACAAGATTGCATGCATTTATTGTAGATTCATTTCACTAGTTTTGTTGTTGTTTGTGTTTTCTTGTTGTGTTGACAGGGTTGCTTTAGACACTCTTGCTGCATTGCTAAAATCAAGTAAGTTTTTAAATACTAGAAATAATAGTAATTAAAATACTCTAAATATATATCTGTGTTCAAGAAGCTGGAAATTAGATTTAGTGTATATAGTAAACTAGTTTCTTGTAGTCAAAGTTATAGATATTATTAGATTCATTTCTCAGAAAAATGATGCTTCTATGACATTTACTTATTTTCTTCTAATGGCAAAGCTTTGTGCTTTTGTCAGTAAAAGTTAGAAATATGAAAATGATGTGCTTAAATAAATTATCCAAATGGATGGAATAAACTGTAGCTCAATCAGCATGTCACTGTAATGCATATTAGCTTCATAGAAGTTAGCATAGTGTCTTTTATCAGAAATTTTGTTTTTACTATAAGTTCAAATTTATAACCCTGAGAAAGTGGCACACTGTGAATTTATAGCAGTGATAAATCCGTCTGCACAGAACTCACTGTGTCTTCAGAGCTGCAGCTTGGGGATGTGGCTTCTGATTGTAGCTGTTGGAGAGCAAGTGCTGCATGTGTGGGGTTTCCCACCAGCAGGCTCAGTATGTCTTCAAAACATTTTCAGAGTATTCTCCCATATGATCAGTTGCTTAATTAACATTTAATCTTGACATTTAGTCTTAAATTTTCTGTTGATGGCTTTCGCATGTCCCTCCTCTCCCAGTACATAACAGGCAGCTGGTCAGAAACTATTGTCGGGGTGGGGCCACCTTGTTTACTAAGTTTTCATGGCTATATATTTTTAATAGTAATATGACTAATTAGAAGTGTGATCTTGCTGGAACAGTGGCAAGCACCTGTTATCCCAGTAGGTAGGAGGTAGAGGCAGGGGGATTGATGGCCTGTTCAAGGCTAACTCGATCTACATAGGGAGTTTCAGGTCAGTCATGACTGCATAGTAAGATCTTGTCTTTTTAAAAAAGTAAAATTAAGTTTAAAAGTATGTTTTTTTTTGTTTGTTTGTTTACCAGAATTCTTATTTATACTTTCACCTTTGGGATGGAGTGGGCGGGTCTCAGTGGGGTAGCTACTTTTATCTGTGATGTGATAAATTGTAGACCAGGGTCACATGTGACAAAGCAAAGCATTTGATGAATACTTTGTATTTGATGTCTCTTCAAATTACACTGCACAACACAGGGCACTTAATGCAGAATAGTGTTTAGTGGCAGGCTGCAGAGTTTGAAATGGACCAGGGCATTTTGGAGCATCCTCTCTTACATTAAAACTTGCTTATTGTGGGGCAGCCATTTACATTAGAGGACCACTGTGCTCTCTGAAGTAAATGTGGGAGGGAAGTGTGTGTAACAAGAGTGTGGAGCCCAGGGCCCTTAGTGGATGCACATCCGATGCGGCTTCTGTGCTTTGAAAGGGAAGGGCAGACAGAGTGCCAGGGACTTTTGTGCCCTGAGTTTATTGATTTGTTTTATTTGTGCTCAGTGCAGATTGTAGATAGCTCTTTTTGTAAGGGCCAGTTCAGCACCTATGTTTGAATATAAACATTTCCTCTAAGTATCATTTAGGCTGTTGCAGATTCCATCAGAAACAAAGTTGTAAATACTGCAATGACCATAAAGCTTTTAACTAAGTCTTATTAGCAGCTAGCCATTAAAGGCTTGTACATTTTAAGTGGTGTAAACAAAAGTGTGTATTTGCTTGAAATACTTTCTTCTTGTTTTTGAGACAATGTCTGCTATATCCCAGGCTGGCCTGAACTTGCTGTGTAGAAAAGGGTGACTTTGAACTCGTGATCTTCCTGTCCCCACTTCCTGAGTGCTGAGATTACAGAGGTGCACTGCCTTGCCCAGGTTATGGGGTACTGGAGGGTGAACTCCCAGCACACTATCAACTCAGTTAGATCCCTAGCCCCAAATAGAAGAAAATATTGTTGGTCAGATCAAGCAGTTGAGCTGATAATATAAATAGCAACAGCCTCACAGAAAACTAGCTATTGTAGATGTACAGGAGGGTCACTTTGGTTTGGTTTTGCTTTTCTCTCTTGTCTGAGGCAAGGTCTTGTTGTAATAGCCCAGGCTGGCAGTCCTCATATTCTCACCCCCCAGGTGCTGATGTCAAACAATGCTCTCGTAAGAAAACCACCTCCTCTTGATGAGCAGCCTGCACCTCCCTGATGTCAGAGCTTAGTTCTGAAAGAGAATAGCTATATCTCAGTGTTATGATTTAGTCTACATGAGCATGTGTAGAAACCAATGATCCTTAGGCAGCTAAAATCAGTATCATCTTGGGTCCATAACATAAGCCAAGGTTGCTTGTGGGTGCATTTGAGGTTAAGAAGAGACTCATGTTTGTACTGAAGCAACCCCAGGTGGGTTATTCCCCACTCCTCTGCTCTTGCAGCCCTCGTAGCCCTGCCACAGCAACTCTGGGTGGCACTGTGCATTGCCTTGATGGCATCCCATGGCTGTTGTTTGAGTAGATGTGTTCTTTTGGGTAGTAATCTTTAAGTGTGAGAAAGTCAGTTTCTTATAGTTTTATTCCATTAAAATGGACCAATTCCAGAAAACTTATAGTTTTTTATGTTAAGATTTTAGTATCTAGAAAGAACTATTTTCTTTTTCTTTTCTTTTCTTTATTTATTTTGTATACAACATTCTGCTTCCATGTGTGTTTGCACACCAGAAGAGGGCACTAGATCTCAATAATGGATGGTTGTAAGCCACCATGTGGTTGCTGGGAATTGAACTCAGGACCTCTGGAAGAGCAGTCAGTGCTCTTAACCTCTGAGCCTTCTCTCCAGCCAGAAAAAAACTATTTTCTAATCACTATTTCTTATCTTTTATATAAAACAAGTTTTATTTTAAATTTTGTGTATTAAGTAGTGGATATCTATACAATTGTAGAATAAATAGAATAGTTAATTACACCAGGAAGATAAATTTTATAGGTAACAAGAGCTACAATCCAGTGGGGTTAATTTTAATGGGAATACAGAGTTTGTAATGAAAATAAGCAAGACTGACAATTGCCTTTAGCAAAGTCATGTTCATAGATAGTCAGTAAAGGCATTATGCTCTGTCTTATGAAAAAGGCCCATATGTTATAACTTGCAAAATATCCGGAGTTTTAAAAATTAGTATAACTTAAAAAATTACAGACCTTGTCTTAGTAAGCACACTCATTTTCAGTTGTTTTGTTGGGACAGCACTGCCATTAGGACCCCATTGGTGTCAGACTTGTGACCCTCCTGCCTTCACCTCATAGTGCTGGGATTGCAGGTGTCAACACTAGGAATGAGATTTCAGTTGTAAATCGTGAAAAGATAATTAGGCAAGAACGTGTCTAGAAACTGTAATAATTTCTGGAACTTGCCATAATTATTTTGTTAGAAATTATTAAATATGTGGCTGTTCTTTTTTAAAGGCTGGGGATTTATCACAATACTGATATTCTACTCTTTTGTTTAATTCATGTTAAAACTTTCTCCTGTCATTTATAAAGTAATCTTTCCCAATTTTCTCTTGTTAAAGAAACAAATGCCAGGAGAGCCGTAGACAGAGGATATGTTCAAGTGCTTTTAACAATTTATGTAGATTGGCACCGCCATGATAATCGGCATAGAAACATGCTCATTCGGAAAGGGATCTTGCAGAGCTTAAAAAGCATCACAAACATCAAGCTGGGGAGAAAGGCGTTCATCGATGCGAACGGGATGAAGATTCTGTATAACACTTCACAAGTAAGCTGCCTCGGTTTCCTCATTCTGCTGAAGCGCTAATGACGCTGTCCTGGTTCTTAAGAAAATTGGATTAACATGCAAGTACCCAGGAAGGTGGACATAGTGCAAATATATTTAAAATTTTTGTCAAACCAATAATCCCAGTTGATTTTTGCATGTGACCTCAGAGATGGTTGGAGAGTGGCAAGTGCTCCTTTTTGCAGCGGGAGCCACACTGTAGCTGTATAAACCGGGTACACAGTTGAGGGTTCCCTGTAGCTGTGTTGCCTGGGTGATTGGGTTGGCAGTTTTGTGTGCTCTCAAGGTAACTGAGGCTTCTCTAGCTGGCGGGGCAGTTCTGCTGTGAGCATTGGGAGTATCATGGCCACGGATGGGACAGGCAGAGAGAGATGAAAGCTACAAGTAGGCTGCTAGCTCTGCTAGGCCTCTTAACCACACACATCCCTGACAGCCTGGCAGTGGCCCTGTGGAAGACTGTCATTAGAGGGATGGAGGGGAATTGCAGTGCAGCCATCTTCTGTCCCTGGAAATGACCAGGCACTTGTTCAAGTGTTCTCTTGGCTTTGCACACAGTAACCAAGTTTCCACATGACTGGTTACTGCATCTAAACACTTGATGTGTCTACTGAGCCTTTTCATTTCTCTGTTTTTACCATCTGGACACATAGTGATAGGTACTTGGTGTACGGTGGTGAATCAGGTGGCTTCACATTTTTGAGCCTAATTTGTCTGTCTAACTAAGTCAGTCAGGTGTTGAAGATTGTGTAGTATGTCAGAGTACCACTGAGAGGTCAGTTGTCACAACAATATTGTTGAATCACTTGTACTTGACATTGGCCAGCCAGCCAACCTCTTAGGAGTTGCAGTGGGGTCTGCTCCCACCTTTGTCTTACCAGCTGCATGGGCATCTTATAGAAGACCAAGAGTCTGGATCTGAGGTGCACGCATTCGTGCATGTGCGCGCACACACACACACACACTCACACACACACACACACACTCTCATACACACGTACACACACACTTTATTTCTCACACCTTCAGTTCTCAGCACGTCCTTACTCTTCTTCGTGTCTGAGTGATTTTACTGTCAAAGATAAGCACAAATTTTTGCCTGGAGAACATGAGGAAAAATTGTACTGAAGCAGCCCCATGTAACTCCTGGGCACAGATACTTAGGCAGAGTAAAGCTGTTTTGTAACTGTACTGTGTTACAGTATTACTTTGTGTGATGTTTGTGGCTAGGAAATCATTATTATGTTACATTTTGAATACAGTGGTGTTGAGCTGTTGAGTAACTCACATATCCTTGTTTGAACAGGAATGCTTGGCTGTCAGGACACTGGATCCTCTCGTCAACACCTCTAGTCTGATAATGAGGAAGTGTTTCCCCAAAAACCGCTTGCCACTCCCAACCATTAAAAGTTCTTTCCACTTCCAGCTGCCAGTTATCCCCATGACTGGACCCGTGGCCCAGCTCTACAGCTTGCCCCCTGAAGGTAGGGCCTTGGGCTGCTCTGTGGACATTGTTATTTAAAACTTGTGTCTGATTCCTCAGCGAATGTCTTAATGTGAGCATGATAAATCCTCACGCTTATTTTAGTCAACAAGCATTTCTTTAGGTGTAAGAAACTGAAGTCTAATCAGGGAAGTACTATGTTACATGTATGTCAAAGTGAGTTGTGAAAAGATATTAGTCAGTAATCAGTTTCCAGAGTATAAGAAGGTGACATCAGATGCTTAGGCCATTCGTTATGTTTAGGATTACCTGTGTAGTGTAAAAAAGTTATTGCTGGTGATGATGATGATGGTGATGATGATAATGTGTGTGTCTGTGTGTGAGAGTGTGTGAGTGTGTGAGTGTGTGTGTGAGTGTGTGTGAGTGTGTGTGTGTGTGTGTGTGTGTGAGTGTGAGTGTGTGTATTGTTTGTGCCACACGCATGCTCATGCTACAGTGAATGTGTTAAGGTCAGAGGACAGCCTTCAGAAGTTGGCTTTTTCCTTTGAGAACATGGGTCCCAGGGACCAAACTTACAACATCAGACTTGCTGACAGTCCCACTGAGTCACATCTCTGGCCTGATTTTCCATCTTGCAAGTTAAAAGCCTAAATTAGCAAAATTGAACAAATAACTTACTTGGAAGAAAAGTGAAATTATTTGAGGTAGGCTATTTTTCGGTTTTTAGTGTAACACTGCAGGTATATAGTATGGAAGAATTTAAACTTTCCAACATGGTTTTTGTTTGTTTGTTTTTTGTTGTTGTTGTTTTGGTTGGTATCTACTGAAATTGAAAAGAGACGTAGTTATGGGTTGTAGGGTAAAAGGGACCAAGGAAGAAAACACCCTACCCATGACTAGACCCAAGACCTGTGCCAAGGAAAAACACCCTGGCCTTGACTTGACCTCAGGACCAGGGCTTGAAATTGTACCAATCCCTGAGCTTGCCCCAGAGTCAGGCCCCAGAATCCCACCAACCCCTGAGGTTCCTGAGCTGGAAATGCCTCCAATCCCTGAGCTTGCACTGGAATCAGACCACAAAAACCACTGATCCCAAGTCACCCTGGGAAGCTCCACCCCACTCTCCCCAAGAAATCCTACATAAGCTCTGCTGGACCTTGTTCGTTTGCTGCTGTTTCTCACCTGAGGCAGCCACTCTCCTGGATTCTTCCTTCCCAAAAAAATCTCTGAGTGAGGTTTGTTGTGTCATGGTGTAACATTTTTGCTGGAGTGAAGCCCAGCTGTAAAGAACTCTAACACTTTCCCTGGGGATAGTTTCCCTAGCAGAGCAGAGTTGTTATACTGGGGGACCTGAGCAGAGCAGAGCCCAGTTGTGAGACTTCCCAGAGCAGAGTGTTACACTGGGGGACCTGAGCAGAGCTGTAACAACACCTGAGCAGAGCTGTAACAACACCTGAGCAGAGCTGTAACAACACCTGAGCAGAGCTGCAGCAGCACTTGAGCAGAGCTGTAACAACACCTGAGCAGAGCTGTAACAATACCTGAGCAGAGCTGTAACAACACCTGAGCAGAGCTGTAACAACACCTGAGCATAGCTGCAGCAGCACTTGAACAGAGCAGAGCCCAGTTGTGAGACTTTCCAGAGCAGAGTGTTACACTTGCACTGGGGAAACCTTTCCTGGAGCAGGGCTGAAAGCTGCTAAGCTTGCAGTGACTTTGTGGTATTCCCTGGCTCCCAACTCCCAGGATACCTTTCCATTCAAGCTGCAATGCTTACATGGATATTCCTAGAATTGTTTTCTTATTATGTCTTTTGAAAAGTTAATTTTTATTATTTATAAAACACTCAAAATAAATGCTTTAAAAGTTTTCAAGCAATCATTAGTGTTTAATCCTTAATATGGATTTATTAAATAGCATATATCATAAGGCATATATTAATTTAAAAACATTTAATTATCTAAGCACAGATTTAATTGGCATAAAATATCAAAATTCGTCATTTTAGAAACACCTTTCAAAAGTCAGGCTCCTGAGATAACTTGCAAGTAGTGGCGTACTATGTCAAGCCTGAGGAACTGAGTTCAATCCTCAGGGCCCACAAGGTGGGAGGAAAAGGTGGACTGTGGCAAGTTACCCCCTGGCCTTTGCAGGTGTGTGTGTGTGTGTGTGTGTGTGTGTGTGTGTGTGTGTGTGTGTATGTATGTATGTATGTATGTATGTATGTATGAAAGAGAAATAAAAATTTTTAAAAATCCAAAGTTTAAAAGTCAACAAGATTGAGTCTAGAAAGTTCTGAGTAAGAAAGCTGAGTGAAATAGTTTTTTAATTCCTTCTTTTTGTTCTTTTGTGATTTCTCACAGACTTTGAAAGTGAGGACATTAGTATCCATTCTGAAAGGCAGGCAAGGGGAGTCTTTATGACACAGCTGTGGTAGACACAGGCAGGGATGGATACGATCTTCCTCCTCTCAAGTGCAGGGTCTCTGGCTCCAGTAATGGCACTAGTATTGAATTTTGAGGGACAGTCAAGGAATTTTGGAAATCTCTGTTTCCTCTATCTAAATTCCGGATTCTGGTGGTGTGAACTGTAGGTGTCTGTGGTTCTGGTTGGTAGATGGCTCGGGAAGCTCTTCTATGATGGAACAGGAAGTACCAGCAGGGAGGAAGTAGAATATATCCTCATAGTGATGCATAGTTCAGAGTTCAGAGTTCAGAGTAAGGGATAGCGAAAGTTCACCTGCAGTGTAGTGAGTTCACCAGGTGTGGGGAAAAATGTGAAAGGTGATATCGTCCCGTGGTCTCCTTTCTGTATGTTCTCAGAGTTGATGAATCCCTAAAGTAGGGATGCGTCTATGTGTTAACTCACAAGCCTTCATTAAAATGGGAGGGGAAGACTCTGGTAGTGACCCTGTTGGCCCAAAGAGGATTCCTCATTCTGTGTCAGACTTGTTTGTTACCCTTCCTCAGCTAAAATGTGCGCTCCTCTGGGACAGGTCTGCATTGTTTCTTGCTCATCATATCAACAAATTCTCTGCTTCTGGACGCTGAGATGGGTGTTCTAATTTTAGTTCACATGCCTGCTACCCGACTTAGCATGGATACCACTGAACCAGGGCTCCATCTCCTAAGTCATTCTCCACTTCAGACACCTGTTACATGCCCAGGCTTCCCCTGTTTTGGAGTGACTAACTATAAAGTTGTCAGGGAGTTTACACAACACTATGCCAATATTAGTAATTTGCTAGATGCAGATGTGTGGTAGGTCAGCTCATGCCAGCCAGGAGCACTCTTGGTTCATTGTTTGTTATAAAGGACACAACTCGGGTACAGGTAGAGGGAAGTACAGCATGGAATGCCTGCTCCCTGCACCCTCCTCCTAGTTCTGGTCTTGACGTGTTCACAAGCCCAGAAGCCGAGCCATGATCTATTAAACCATTGTAGTTTGTGGGTTCTCCTTCCCTCCTCAGAGGCTGAGAAACAGGGTAGAAATTCCCAGCTCTCTCTTTAATCATGCCACCAGCCTCCATCCTGAAGCTACCTAGGATCCTGCCAAGGGTCCTGTCACTAGAACAGAAGACATCCTGCCACCCAAGAAAACCCAGGGGATTTCGGAACTGTTATGACCCAGGGACAAGATGGAATAGTTCCCTATCACAGCAGCCCTGTTTTAACCACCATTTTCTCTTTAGCATCCTTTACAGCGCATGGGTGGTTACAAGAGTACATTTAGTGTTTGCTGAGTGGGTAGAGCTGGACTCAGGACTGCTTCTTGATTACTCAGTGCCAAAAGGTACTATCCATGAAGATCTGAAGATGAAGGCTCTGATTTGAGGTTTCTGAACCTTCACTAGCTTCTACCACAAAGGTGGTGTGTTCTTAGATATAAGGTGTGGCTCTGTCTATCTTAGGTGCTCTTCCTTCAGTGATGAGTGGAGTATTGCTTCAGCCAGTCAGATGTTGAATGCAGATGTTGAAAATGCAGAGACCTCATGGAAGAACAGTTGTATTAAATCCTAGAACCTTCCCACTCTGTAATACCTAATAGCCCCTGCATTGTTACTGTGACATACCAACCAGTTTTTGTTACCATAAACAGAGCCTTTGACATAAATTTAATGTTGACAAGTTTCCTAATAATAATTTTGCATTTCTAAAATGGTAACTGCAGAAATGCACATTTTCATATGTAATATACCCACAGTACCACACAGGCTGATGTCAGAGACTGTCATTTTGAGTATTTTCTTGAACGAGCCCACTACTGCTATGTAAAAGCCAGGGAGTTTCAGAGATGAATAACAGACCCTTGAGAGATGTGACTGTGATGTGAGCAAGCATGTCAGCTTCAACAGTAAATCTAAGCAGATGAAATAATACTTTTAGTAAAGGCTGCTGTGCTGGGGCCTTTAATCTCAGCACTTGGGAGGCAGAAGACAGGCAGATCTCTGCGTTTGATGCTAGCCAGGTCTACAGAGCGGCTCCTGGGCCAGCTAGACCTACACAAAGAGACACTATCTAAACAAAAGTCAGAAGCAAGGACAACAAAATAGTATTGACAGATTAGGACTCTTACATTGGGTGAAAGAGCAGATACTTACTGGAGAGTTAAAGCACTAGAGAGCTTGATGGGAAACTAGCAAATGTGTGTGTTTCCTCAAAGAGGTACTGTTTACCCAGAATACAGACCCAGAAGGAAGGGAGTGCGAGACAGGACAGCCAAGGCTGTTTTGTTGGTGCTAGATCCACATACACTGCAAAATAATTGAAATATTATTTTAGGGACATATAATTGATTAAAACTGACTGGAATAATAAAAACCAGAAGTGGAGTATGTAGTCAAGTTTGTTTGGTGATATCAACTGTTGATGATGTCATAGATTAGTTCTCTCAACTTTCAAGGAATTTTCCTATGCTTTATTTTCCAGAGCATAGAAAAAAGAGAAAAGTTTAGAAGCTAGCATGATGCTGAAAGCAAAACCTGGTAAGGATTACCGGAAACAACCCACAGCTAAATCCCACTAATCTAAATAAACGTACAAATTCTAAAACAGAGCAAATTGAACTGGGCAGTGTTTTTTGTGTAGGACATCTTGATTATTTTTAAGGAATGAAGTTTACTGTAATATTAAAATGGGTGAAATTTATTATTAGTAGGTCAAAAAAAAAAAAAAGGAAACCAGTTACTTCAGTAAATATCATGAAGCGATTCCAGTTAAAATTCATTAAGGAAATTGGCAGTTATTTTGGACAGTGTTACTAACTTTTATCTATACCATACCTCAGAAATAGTAATGAAACATTAAAAGATGTATCTCAAATCATATAGCTAAGTCAATAACATAGAGAAAGGACTTAACCCATTGAGAGGGCTAGATGTATGAGCTGTGGGGGGTTATTGTTGCAGTGTTACCCAAGAAACCATGACAATTTAACAGCACCAGATATAAGGAAAATGAATAAAATATAGTTGTTTTCCTGTGTCTGTGTCTGCATGTATATAGAATCAAACCTTTGATACAAAACAGCGTATCACACACTGCCTGAAAATGTATTTGTATACACAGATATGTCCACACCTGTAGGCTGGCCTTACAGATCTAATACATACAGCACACAGAGAGGGAGTCGGCCATGGTTATAGGCACAGTGGGAACAATTCCTTTATCTATGGCTCCTAAGTCCTTTTAGGAACTCAGGCTCTTTCCTCTAATGGTGGCATCCCAGGGGTGCCCTGTATTTGCCTTACTTGCTGTCAGAGATCTGTAGAAGTTGTTCCCTGCATTGCTGTTGTTAGATACAAGGAAGCAGGTGACAGCCACTGGTTTCTACTGTTGCTGAGGTATGGTTAATTGTTAGCAATGCAATGCTGTGAGAAAGCCTCAGATGCTCTGAAGCTGTGTGATGCTTCACAATTGGAGCATGTACCTAAAGGAAATACTTGGAGGTTTGCCCCAAATTAAAATTTTTTTTCCCTTCCAAATCTCTGCCCTATTGAATCAGGTGTTTTTCCTGTTTACAGTAGACTTCTGTTGAATTTAGTGCATTTTTTTTCCCTAAAGACTGTTTTGCTTCTATTCTTTTTCCATATGCCAGCTCTTCCCACTTTCCCATGGTGGACTGCTGTTGGGCTTAGGGTAAATAGATCCAGGTTGGATTTCAGTGGACTAGGCCATCAAAGAACATTTGTAGCTTCTCGTAAGAAAGTACGCACCAAAGGGCATCCTTCTCCCCTCTTCCAGGGAATACAACTGATTTGGGGTATAGGTTTATCAGTTTGATTTACACACCCCTGGTGAGGAATTGTCCATCGGAGTTGATGTCACTGCTGCAGCAGAGTCTGGGATCCCTCGGCTCAAATGCAAGGGTTCTGTTAGGCAATATTAACTAATATTAGGCAAAACAGTCAGTAATCTCTGTCTATATCACAATGGATGTAGAAGTCAAGTAGCTTAGGAAAGCAGCTCTCAGCCTCTCCCGTGTGGGTTGAAAGCGCTATTACTCTGTGAGCAGCCTGGTACTTTTCTCTTGTCCCCTCACATTTCCGCTCCATGAATTTTTACAAGGAGTTCCCTGAGTGTTAATGTAAGCTGTTTCTTTCCTTTCCTTGGTCTTTCCTTGGCCTAGACACCTAACTGTCCCTCTTGCTTGGTCTGGCTTCACTAACATATTCTCCTCTCATACCTGCCAGAAAGTGCAAGTTGTATCAAGTCATTCTTTTCTTGGAAATCCTGTGTTCTGTAGGTTTAAAATCTAACTGACTTGGCTAACTGTGTAATATCTATTCTATCTTATTCTTATTTACGAAACACACTCTACATGCCAATCATATTTATTTTCCCAACATATCTATCATCTCACTTTCTTATTTCTTACAGCCTCATTACCCTGCCCCTGGGTCTCCTTCAGGTGCTGCCCTGTGAAGTGATCAGTGGTCACACCTTGGCCCTATGTGGTTTGTGGCCAGCTACTGTCTGTCTGGTTTTCCTGTGGCATTCCTCCTTTGGGGCAGGAACCATATCTTTAAAGAATCCCTAGTTTGTAACACGGTGTGTGACACATGACCGTTGGAAGAAGAACTTGCAATGAAAGCAGTGAAGTGAGTCCGTGAGGGTCATCAGAATGCCTCTTCATTTGGGCTGCTGCAACATAGGGCAGAGCTAGATCGTATCCTAGAACATTAGAGGCAGCATTCCAAGTTTGGGGGCTCTTCCACATGCTTTGTGAGGCTTCTAGGGTTGAGATATCCTTAGAGATGTTTTTTAGTAAGGAATCTAAAAAGAAAAACAAAATCCCCAATATATGAAATTGTTGAAGATAAAAAGAAATTTCTGTTGAGTAGATGAATGCAATAATTCAATGAAAGAAATGTCCTTGCCTTTCCTTGGTGATTGGAATATGGTGTGCACGCTGTGCATGTCTGCCTTGTAGACGCTTGCCTCTGACTGACTTGCCATGTGTTTTGCACCACAGTGGATGACGTAGTAGATGAAAGTGATGACAACGATGATGCTGATTTAGAAGCTGAAAATGAAGTCGAAAATGAAGATGACCTAGATCAGAATTTTAAGGTTAGTCCATTTTTATCGTTCGGAAACTTTATACATTGTGTATCTCAGCCTTGAAACAGATTTGCTGATGCCCAGGATTGTAGATAAAATGCTAGAAACTACGGTCTCTAAGGGAAGGGGCTTGAGACTGCTGTAGCAGCTTATTCCAGAAGGCATTTCCTTCTGTCAGCAGTCTTTTGGGGCTGTAAAAATACCAGGAATATAGTCTGTAACATAGGTGCTGTGTGGTGACGTCACCGTATTAGGAGGGATGCTGACTTGAGGAAATATGAAGCTGTTACTGTGTCGTCTGAGCTGTCGGCTGAAGGGGCTGCTGAGCTGATGGAGTTGCACTGTGTCTGCAAGGTCAGAGACTTGACTCTGCGTCATTTGACGCAGCGGGCCCACTGCAGCATCTTTTGGAACGTGGCCACTGTGATTGTCAGCTGCTCAGCTTGTTTACTGTCTGCTCTGAGGGGAGAACCAGTTTTCCCCTTTTTTCAGTCTTGGACTGTTGGGGTTGGATAGATGGTGGCTCAGCAGTTAAGAGTACTTGCTGCTCTTGCAGAGGGCCAGGCACACTGCCCAGCATCCACTTGGCAGGTGATGCACATTTGTAGCTCCAGCTACATGGGGCTTGACACTGCTTATGGCCTCTGCAAGCACCAGGCACACATGCAGAACACATAATTGCAGGCAGGCAAAACATTAGAAAATCTTGGAATACTACCTTAATATTGGGTCACACTATGTGTTTGACTTTCCAGAATCTAGAATACTGGAAGATGTATCTTAACAATAATATAGAATCAATTTCACTACCACAATGTGATCACAAAAATAGGGCAGGCTTTGATGTTTAGACACAAATCTGGGGTGCCTGGGTGTTTGGACCTGATCTAAGCAATGGAATTGGTAGATTCCCAGCTGGGAATCATCTTCTCAGGTAAGGAAGGGCGTGTGGAAATGCATTTGCGATTTTTTTTTTGCAGGGTATGTGGGGGGTCATGAAATTCATGAGATGAGCATAATGCTTTTCACATTAATCTTCCTGAGTTTCTGTCAAAATACAAAGTTTTAGTAATAAACATTACAGCATGTCTGGTGTAGTTGATTCTGTAGTGATATGTTGTTTGTGATCTAACAACAACAACAAAAAGCTTACCTGAAGATCAGAATGCAGAGCTAAGCAACTAGTTAGCTAGACACCTAGTTAAGAGCTAAGCCACTAGTTAGTACCGGAGGACAGGTAGTGGTGGCCACACCTTTAATCCTAGTACTCGGGAGACAGAGGCAGAGAGGTCTCTCTTAGTTCAAGGCCATCCTGGGCTACATGAGAGTGAATCATTAGTCTAAAGAGAAACAGAGCTCACACCTTTGTTCCCAGCACTAGAGAGGATATAAGGCAGGAGCTCCGTGCAGTGGAGGCTGATGGTTCTTGGAGACAGAACCGCCCTTTCAGTCTGAGGTACAAGAGCTACTGGCTGGCTGCTTTGCTTTTCTGATCTTCAGCTTGAACCCCAGTATCTGTCTCTGGGTTTTTATTATTTGTGCTACAATAGTCTTCACATCTCACAGTTTTAATTAAAAACAGCTGTGCTGGTCAAGAGTCTAAAGACTAGAGGGTGAGGACAGTTGGAACAGTGACTGATTTTGCTGCTGGAAAACTGTGTGCATTTGAGAGTAGGTTAGGTTCGTCAGCTCTTCTGGACCTTTACCCATGAACATACATACACCCTAACTGCAACACACTTGCCGTCTGTGTCCAATTATCATTTGCTCCTGTAATGTCTTTTGTGAGGTTTTTACACTCTCTGCTGCAAGATCTAGCCTCAGATACTGAATTTTGGTGTCTCTCACTTGTTCCGCTCATCTGAAACGTTTCCACAGATTTCTTTGCTCTTGACATTGGAATCTTTGAAAAACAGTTGTTGGCATCCATTTATCACTGAGTTAACAGTGACAGTGATTGCCCACTTACTGTCTACTTCACCTTAACAAAACAGTTATAGTTATGAGAAAAATAGTATTTATTGAACACTTAATCGTGAGCCAATCCAGGCTGTTCATGTACTGTGATCATCAAATCGTCACAGCAGTGTAGACGAGGCACAGAAGGCTGAGTATGCCAGGGGCCAGTCTGTGTGGTGGAGGGTCCACCTCCTCGCCACTGCCCTGTGCCCTACTGCAATGTCCTCTTGAAGTCCATGATGTGCTGGCTGAGATTGTGAGCTGCAGCTACACGAGCCTCTCTGGCCTGCACTGCTGTCTGACTTGCGTTGGCCATTACAGGTGGGTGTCCTGTTTTCCTTGACTTTAGGGAGGATCCACAGTGTCTTACAGCATGGCTGTGCTGCAGTGGGAGACTGCAATTGTCTGGGGGTTGGCTCCAGACTGCCTTCCCTCCCCATCATGAGTCAGCTTTTCCTCTGCAGAGATTTCAGTCCAGATTCTTTAGTTTCTAGGCAACTCACCTGCAGATAGCCATAAAGGTCAACACTCTTAGCTTCCTAATGCTGGAGTGACTGTCCTAAGAGTGAGCCATATGCCTCTGCATAGGCCTGGCTGTCCTGGATCTCACTGTGTAG
This sequence comes from Cricetulus griseus, assembly GCF_003668045.3. Taxonomy (NCBI): domain Eukaryota; kingdom Metazoa; phylum Chordata; class Mammalia; order Rodentia; family Cricetidae; genus Cricetulus; species Cricetulus griseus. The sequence goes on along the minus strand of NC_048596.1, from coordinate 278,591,844 downwards.
ACCATGCTGTCCTAGAACTCACTGTGTAGACCAGGCTGGCCTGGATCTCACTGTGTAGACATCCTGTCATGAGCGAGGCATGTAAGCCAGGGCTACATGGTGAGGACTCAAAAAATAGAAGATAAAAAATTTAGGGACAAAATTGGTTGATGCCTTGTCTTTTTTGTCTGAGGATATGCTTGAGACTTACTCTCTTATCTCTCTTAAAGGTATGTTGTGGCCTCTTGTGCCACTTCTTACTCTCCTGACCCTGCAAAAAAAAAAAAAAATTGTGTGTATAGTGACAATGGGCTTTGGAGTGTGAGAGTGTGTGGTACGCTTGTCTGTACTGAAACGTCACACTGGCTATAATGTATGCTTTGCCACTTCTCTAACTAGTTTTATATCACAGGTTGTCTGATTGCAAGCTCCTCACTTAACATTTGGTGCACATGCGTGCATCACTTGGCATCCCTACTCAGGTGGTGGAGACAATAAGCATGTCTGTTTCAGTGTTGTCAGAATGACTTAGATGATAGAGTTTAGTGCTTGCCAGTGGATGGTAACTGCTTTGCTTGTTACCGTTTTTTGTTATGTATAAATGTTTTCAATTTAATTCTCTTGAGTCTTACTTTACAGCACAGTGATAGGAACATTGAGGGGAGCATACATAATCTTGTTTTTTTGTTTCTTCTTGACAAGCCTGAAAACTCTGTCTGTTACATTAAGACTAATCATGACCAAATAACAAAATCAGCACCAATGATAATCTATAACTAATTAAAAGGTCTGATTTATGATTAAGTTGAATATAAATTTTATCAGTGATTATTTAGTAATCATAAGTAATATTTTGGGAAATATAAAATATATTCTCTAACATTTTTGTGTTTTTATACTAATGGCATGTTTTATTATTTCAGAATGATGATATTGAAACAGATATTAACAAATTAAGACCCCAGCAAGTACCAGGACGAACAATAGAAGAACTAAAAATGTATGAACACCTCTTTCCTGAGCTTGTTGATGATTTTCAGGTATAAATATAGAAAGTTTGGTCTTAACCCATTTTTAATAAAAAGTTCATTGTTTTCTCTGTTATGCACATAATTGCCATTTTCCATTTCTGAAAAAACGGCACTCAACTTGCTTAGGAGAGAGAGCAGTGGGGTAGTTTTTACATTTTATAATCACTTTGATTCATCACTTTGACATGCTTTTTAAAATTTTGTCTTCTATTCTTAAAATTGCATTATAAAATCAGACTGTAGTCTTCCTTGTGTTAGTTTGCCCATTTAAGTAGTGCTGAGGGGTTCTGTAGCTTTATTGTTTCCTCTGTAGTTATTAAGTGACGTAGCAGCAGTCAGGGCAGAGAGAGGGCAGTTTGCAGCCCTGAAGATGTAGGTTGTTGTTTGTAGGCGTTTCTTATTCTCGCATACTAAGACAAAACTATTCAGCTCTGGTTACACAACATGCCATGTTGACTGAATTGTTTGGCAGTTAGTAGATGTAGTTTTTTGTTTTTTTCTGTTTTGACTGTGCTGGGCTCTCAAGTCTTGATTTTAAAGTGTAAGTTTGGCCAGGCATGGTGGCACACAACTTTAATCTCAGCACCAGGAAAACAGCCTAGGTGGATCTCAGTGAGGTCAGAGGCCAGCTTGGTTTACACAGTGAGCTCTAGGCCAGGAAGTATGTGTTTGGACTAGCTAACCTCTAAACTTGAGTAGCTTTGCTACAAATCCCATATCCTTAGTTACAGTTGATTAAAGAAGATTATAGTAAGTTTATACATGAGGTATAAATGAAAAATATTTGCCACCTTTTCAATTGTCTTTGGGAGTATACCTAGGAGCCTTGGAATACAGTGAGGGATAACCTCCTGCCTCCTCCTTCCCCGTGCTTTCTGTAGGTCTGAAGCTCACTAGACTTGGAAATAGTGGAGGAGTGTAAGGAGGGCAGGAGCCAGGGAGAAGGAGCTGGGTTTGGTGTGTGTGTGTGGTCCAGTGGGGAGCAGTGGGGGAGTGGAGCCGGAAGAGTATGGGGTGGGTAAGTTTTCATCCATGCAACCTGGAACAACTATTGAGTTACTCCTTCTAATATGTTTGGTTTCACTTGAACCATCTGGAGATAAATATACTTTGTAAATCAAGGCAGAGAGTAATGTTGTAGTGGTTGTGGGTGGTAATTGATTAGCAATATAATGACTTCACCTGTTTTCCTATAATTATATGCATATAGGGATATATAATGCTGTATAAGCTATAGCTTTGGTGTGGGAGTACAGTAGAACAATTTTATAATGGGTGTTAGCGTTAGGAATTAGATCAGTGGCTTTCAATCTGCTACCTCTTTGGGGATTGAACAACCCTTTCACAGAGGTCCCATATCAGATGTTGACATTACAATTCATAACAGTAGTAAATTACAGCAATGAAGTAGCAATGAAATCCTTTCATAGATGGGGCCACCACAACATGAGGAGCTGTGTTAAAGGGCCACAGTGTTACGAAGGTTGAGAGCCACTTGTTAGTGCTCAGGCATCTGCACTGGCCTGCCCTTGGGGTTCTGACAGGATGCGCTCTCAGCTGCAGGCACTAAGAGCACCACCTGTGCACACTCACTGTGTTCCCATCTCCCCCCTACTCTCTCTTTTTCTCCCTGTTTGTCTGCCCCCCTTTCCTTTCCTACTGCTCCTGTCCCTGGAGGCTGGTTTCCCCCCTCCTTTCCCCTTTTTATGATCCTTTTCCCTTAATAAAAAAAACCCTTTGGCTGGGCAGTGGTGGTGCACACCTTTAATCCCAGCACTCGGGAGGCAGAGGCAGGTGGATCTCTGTGAGTTCGAGACCAGCCTGGTCTACAAGAGCTAGTTCCAGGACAGACTCCAAAGCTACACAGAGAAACCCTGTCTTGAAAAACAAAAAAAACAAGCAAAAAACAACCCTCTTCTTGAGCCCTATCACATGGTGTCTTTCTTTCTATTTCTCGAGCTGCACTTTTAAAACACAACACCACTGAGAAAGATTCTCCTCATTTTCCAAGCCACATCTTCCTTTCAAATCGTGATACACATCTGTGTTTACATTACCATGTCCTCATCATAGTTTAGCACCTAGCTAGGCTAACCTTGATGGGCTCCTGTACAGCCTTGTACTATGGAATGATGTCAACAGGGGCCCAGCTTGTTCTTGGTGACTTCTGGAGCAGATTTGGTTCTACTTTGGGTCTGAGTACATGTAGCAAGGTCACTCAGTGTAGCAAGTGAAGACATGTGTCTGAGTCAGAGCTCTTGAACTGTGCTACTTCAGGTAAATATGGCAATATACATTTGTTAGTGTGTTGTGACTTTTGCCATTAAATTAGAGGTTGCTAATTATTTTAGACCTATACATTGGGGAAATAGCACTTTGTTTTATTTACATAGCTGGATTTATTGCCAAAGAAGTTGTTCTCGCACCTGATTGTCTTTCTCATTTTATAAGTTTCAGAGTTTGAAATATATGCCTGAGTAGTAAGAAGTATTTAATGACATCTTATTGAGGATTGTAAGAGTTTATAGTGTTTGAAAGAATTTTATTCAACCATCAGCGAATCAATTCCTGGCATTTCATATGACATTGAGCATTTGTGAAATTAGTTGCTTTCAACATTAGCCATCAAAATCTATGACAGCTAGACATGTCTGCATGCTGGCCAACATTGCCTCGTTTCCGGATGTGTGATGCCTGCCTGCTCAGTTGCTAGGTGGAAGTAAGATGAAAGCCATTGTAGGCAGTACGTGGGAGTCTCTGTTTGCAGGGTAGCAGAGGGTTGAACTCAGCTTCTCATGCCCGATAAGCAGGCATCCTATTGTTGAGCTGTCTCTCAGCCTTTGTGTGTTTGTTTATTTAATGTGTGTGAGTGTTTTGCCTGCATGTATGTGTGTGCACCATGAGCATGCCTGGAGCCCAGGGAGATCAGAAGAAGGTGTTAGGTTTCTGAAGTAACATGACACAAATATGATCTTACTTTTATTAGCATATTTTAATACTGACAGGTAACAGATTTAACTTATTTTTTCTTAAACAGGACTATGAATTAATCTCTAAAGAACCAAAACCTTTTGTGTTTGAGGGGAAAGTTCGAGGCCCTATTGTTGTCCCCACAGCTGGAGAGGAAGCGTCTGGGAATTCAGGTAGTGGAAAGAAAGGAGCTGTGACTAAGGAGAAGGCATCTCCTAAAGGAGAGGATGCCATGGAGGATGTCAAGGGCAGTGACAGGATGCTGCCACAGCAGCCAGGTGGTCAGAACAGAACCGCGTCTTTAGTTCACAGCTTCAACAGCGACATTGTGAAGGCCTTAGACCGAATCACACTGCAGAACATTCCTTCACAAGTAGCCCCAGGCTTGGGTGCAGGAATGAGGAAGGACTATGGTCTGCCTCTCACTGTCGTCTCATGCACGAAAGCATGCCCACATGTGGCTACGTGTGGAAGTACTCTTTTTGAAGGGCGGACAGTACAGCTTGGGAAGCTGTGTTGTACTGGAGCGGAAACCGAAGACGATGACGATAGTGAGTCCAACTCCTCCGTAGAGCAGGCCTCCTCTGTGGAAGCCCCCGATGGACCAACACTCCACGACCCTGATCTCTACATTGAGATTGTGAAAACCACAAAGTCTGTCCCAGAGTACTCGGAGGTGGCTTATCCTGATTATTTTGGTCACGTTCCACCTCCATTCAAAGAGCCCATTCTAGAAAGGCCTTATGGTGTGCAAAGGTAAGTGGCAGATTTCCTCGTCCTCATGAGTAAGACCGTTGTCAAAATGGGAGGCATACTTACAGATTTTATTTGGGGGCACTAGGAAAGATTACTTTGAATTAAAGGCACACTGATTAGTATGCTTTGTTTTCCTTTGAAATTGCCCCTATTGATAGTTGTGTCTGGAGAATGACCTATGCTTGCTACACTTTAGGTTTTGAGTAAGTTCATTACGTATAGCAAGAAAAGGAACACAGAAATAACAGCATCAAATCAGGCACTTAGAATATCCAGCAGAAATGGCCAGAGAAGCCCTGCTAAAACAGTGAACTGCAGGGCCACTTTAGAGACCCAGGGAGTGTCCTACTTCTGGTGAACTCAGGTATTTTAGAATCTGGGGTAAACAGTAGTGACCCGTTGGAAGTATTTTCCCTATAGCTGTTCTCAAGGGTGCAGGTTTTACTACCCTTGAGCTAGTTGCTAGTCTCCTTTCATCTTGATCAGGGCCAATGTATCAGTCTGCTCCAGGACAGGGGATTTCTGAGGACACTTGAGATAACCATGCTTGAGTCTGAGACAAGGAGGCTACTTACCTTCTTCCTCTGTCAGTTCTCAACAAGTGCAAAGAGTATATGATAATTTACTAATGTAATTATATAGGCTTACTTTGTTTTGTAAGCATATTATTTAAATGAGAGAATAATATGAACCTGATCCAATGTAGAAACTTGGTTTAGGTTGCACCTAATAATATGAAGCATTATCTAATGATGTTTGAGTAAGTACTGTCTTATCAGTAGTAATCTTTTATTCATACTTGGTTTAGACATTATTTTAAAATAGGTTATAAATTAAGCAATAAGAATGCATTATTTTGTTTGAAAATTTTGTTAGATATAAAGGGTGAGAATTTGTTATTTGTGAAACCACCAAGTGAAGTGATATTTCATGTACCATAAAATAAATGTAGAAATTGTTGTAGCACCAGCCAGTGCATACTAGGTGTGTAAAACTCAACACGTAAAAAACCTTCATAAATCTGTTCTGTGTGTCTGAACTGGTTTTGGTGACTTTTAAAAAATGATGCCTCATCAGTTTTTGATACACTGTTTTTACAAGCATAGTATACTGAAAGTATACTGAAAAGGAGGCCTTGCTGTTTGCCTCTGAGCACCCTAGAGAACAGGCGTCTGTAAGCCACAGCTGTGCATTTTACCTGTAGCATCTAGTGCCACTTAACACTTCACTTGACAACTTCCCCCTCCAGTGACAGAATTGATTTTGACAGAAATCTTGTGACTTTTAAAGGCTAAAATATGTAATGTCCTTCCCTTTATAGAAAATGTTTGCTGCCCCTTACAGCTAGGTACTCGTAAGGCTTTAAGGTTTTTGTATTCATGACAGAAATACCAAATGTGGTTAGCTAACAGCTGTTTATAAAGCTCCCAGAAATGCTTATTTCTTGAAATGCATTGAGGATGTTGACTTTAGTTTGTGCATGTCATGCCTTGTCTCTTTCAACCTGTTTTGAGTGCATGATAGACATTTTGTGAATAATTTGCCAAAGTCAGTCCCTATCTGAATCTAGTAACATTACAAATGAGAGGTGTAGCACGAATAATATAGACTCAGAGACGGATTTTGGGGTTCAAGCTGAAGATCAGAGAAGTAAAGCAGCCAGTCACCAGAGAGTTGTCATCTCTACCAATGCTCAGACCAAAGGGGTGATCCACCCACCCTCAGACTGCATCCATAGACGGCACTGAGCTCTTTGGATTCTCTCTAGTGCTGGGATTAAAGGCGTGAGCTCTATTTCTCTTTTAGACTGATTCAATCTCATGTAGCCCTGGGTGGCCTAGAACTCATAGAGATCCATCTGCCTCTGTCTCCTGAGTCCTGCGATTAAAGGTGTGGCCACCACTGTCCAGTCTCCATGGCTCTGCTAGCTTTGCATTTTGATCCCCAGGCAAGCTTTATTAAATCATAAACAATGTATCACTACAGTTCCCCCTTATTGTCTAATACAAAAGAGAAGGCTATAACTAATAGAAGAAAAACAAAGTACAATAATAACTATATACAATATATACAAGCAGTAAGTACATCAATATCTAATCCATTTGGATTTGACAAAGTCAGAGAAAATACTCCATATTCATCCTATCTTGGTGAGTCCAAAGTCTTATACCTAATTCACTTTCCATTCTAATTTGCATTATCAAATTATCTTTTAATGTCTCAAACTTTTGCACTTTACACCTCTTTAGTGAGTGTCTTTTCTGAGCCTGGTAAACAAGGAAAACTGTAACTGTAGCATTCTAGTCTTCAACTCCATCAGAGACCTGAGAAGAAATTAATATTAACTCAGTAAGCAGGAGGTGCCAGCAAGCGACTTCCAAAAAATAAGAGAAATGGCAAAAAGAACCTCTGGCTGGAGTGTCAGTTGAAATGAGGCAAGTTGGATCCAGTGCAGTCGAGGAGGTGTGGCCCACTTTCTTTCCGGGGTGTCCAGGGATTGCTGTCAGGCAGGTCTTCATTGGCTGTGTGGGACTCAAACATAAACAGTTAGCAGAGAAATGTTTGCTTGTGTATGTACACTTATTGGGAAAGGCAACCATTGGAGACTAACAATTACGGGAGGGTGTACACCTTGAAAGAAAGAGCCAAAGAAAAGACAAAGACAATCCCCAGAATCTTTTCTTATTCTGTATTACATCAATTTGCTTCTTGATACAATGCAGAAACTCTAAAGTTTAGCTAAACAACGTGCTTGGATTTTAGAGGAGGAAAGCCAAATCCACCTCTAAATCCAGCATTGATTTACTTGAATAGGGACTAGAAAAATAAAGAGAAATAGAGTTCCCTGAGAGACAGCTGTAAAGCATACTGTATGGCATGTTCCTTTTGTTTGATGGTTATGGCTACCTTCTCTTCTTAAGTATCTACCCATGCAGTGTCCTTTACCTTCTGGAGATGAGTTTTCCTGTGAAGATAAAAGCAAAACGCTTCCCTTTCCTTTGTGAGGTTTTTATTTAGTTTATGAGATATACCTTAGTAGAATAACTGTAACTTAGTAGAATACCTGTAATCAGAACTTCCCTCACCATTTCAAACATAATTCCAAAGTTTCCTTATTAGAATCTGATAAAAGAATATCATCCATGTAATGATAAATAAGAGACTGTGAAAATTTCTTACGAATTATTTCCAAAGGTTGCTGTACAAAGTCTTGAAACAAAGTAGGACTATTAAGCATTCCTTGTGGCAAAACCCTCCACTGATATCTCCTAACTGGCTGTGAATTATTCAGAGTTGGTACAGTAAATGCAAATTTTTCTCTATCATTTTCCTGTAACGGTATTGTGAAAAAACAGTCTTTTAGATCAATGACTATGATAGGCCATCCTTTAGGTATTAAGGAAGGTAATGGCATTCCAGGTTGCAGAGAGCCCATTGGTTGAATTACCTTATTTATGGTTCTCAGGTCTGTCAGCATTCTTCACTTACCTGACTTCTTTTTGATAACAAATACAGGAGAATTCCAAGGGCTGGTAGATTCCTCTATATGTCCAGCCTCTAGCTGTTCCTGTACTAACTTTTCTAAAGCCTCTAGCTTCTCAGAGGTCATAGGCCATTGTCTTACCCAAATAGGCTCATCTGCAAGCCACTTCAGTGGCTGGGCCTTTGGCTCCTCTGAAGGTCCATCATTTGTACCTAGTTTCTGTACAGCATGGATGGTTGGTAACCGTTTTCCATAGCATCTTACCAGATCTTTTCTACTTTCTAAAGATTATATTTGTATCTGACATTGGAGGAATATTAATCTGAGTATTCCATTGCTGTAAGAGATCACGACCCCAGAGATTTATAGCTATATCTGCCACGTATGGTTTCAGTATCCCTTTCTGTCCTTCTGTTCCAATGCAGACCACTGAGTTAACACTCTGTCGAACTGTAGATAGAGTTCCAATTCCTAAAAATTGTACATTTGCCTCTCTAAGAGGCCATTCCTGCGGACAAGACTTTTGGGTAATAATAGTCACATCCGCCCCAGTGTCCACTAAGCCAGTAATAACTTTATTATTAATTTTCACTTTCAGCTGAGGCCTTTTATCATTAATAGAAGCTTGCCAAAATATGCATTTCTCATTTTGTCCATTCACACTTGATTCTTCATCACTATTCAAACTACCTTCTAGATCAGTATCAATTTTCACAATAGGCAAAGAACGATCTATTCGTCCTGTGAGAGATTGTCTCCCACTGCTACTGGGAATGACCTGACCTTTCTCGATGTGGGGACTTCTTGAGACCCCCTCGGAGTTTCCCGGCCTTAACAGGTTTCCTTGCATGTCCCTGGTCGATCTACATTCATTGGTCCAGTGTCTGCCCTTAACACATCTTCTACACAATCCAGAAGGCAGTGGCCTTCCATATGAGGCATTGTTAGAATTCATTTGTCTACAATTTCTCTTAGTATGTCCATTTTACCACAGTTGAAAGACCTAGGTTCCTGGTGCCTTTGTCGTCTCCAGGGGAAGGCTCTTCTTATCCAAGGTTCTGGTTCATAGCAGTAGTAACCTCTGGCCTCTTGGTGCCTATGTTGATCTCTGTAAGATGCTTCTCCTTCCCAAGCCCTTGCATCCTCCCTCTAGAACTTTTAATCTCCTGTTGCCTTTTTAAACCTTTTGAGATGGCTTCTCCTACCCAAGCTCCAGTATCGTGCACATTATAGTCAATGTTGGCTGCATGCAAAACCCATTCTTCTAGCGGAGCTGATCTGATCTTTAAAGGCAAAAGTATTCTTTTGCATATTGGGTTTGCATTTTCATAAGCTATTGTATATATAATTGATTGTCTTGTTTCTGGATCTGTTACCTGTAATTCTACTGCCCTAGTTAACCTTTGTAAGAAGTCCTGGAACTGTTCTGTAGGTCCCTGTTCTATTCTGGTATAAGCTTCTAGGCGTTCTCCTGGCTCACGAACCTTATCCCAGGCATTTAATGCTGCTTTCCTGCATAGAGACAGTATATCGTCATCATATTCAGCCTGAACCTGTGGGTCAGCATAAATACCCTGACCATGAAGCTCATCTAGAGGGGCATCAAAACCTTCCTATAGGCCCTGATGCTCAAGGAGCTTCGCCTCTTCCCTTACTAATGCCTTCCACTGGATTTGGCATGAATTCTCAAGTACAGCTGCTACCAGTCGTTCCCAATCTGTGGGTGTCACCCTGTTAAAGGTTGCCCATGAATGTAATAGCTGTTTTACGTATGGATTATGGAGACCATAGGAGACAACTGATTCATTAATATTCTTAAGGTCCTTCAGCTGTATAGGTTGCCATTCATAAGCCATCCGTCCATGAGGGTGTTTCTTTGAAGCTGGCTTTTCTACCATGGTAGCTGGGTACACTAATGGTGTATGAATAACAACCTTAGAGGAATAGTCATGATACCTGGGTGGAGTAGGTGCCTGGGATTGGAGTGATTCTGCTTCTGAGGCCTCCCACTGATCTTTAAGCCTAATAATGATATCCTTATGAAAAGTTTCCATCTCCTTAATCATAAAAGATTCCAAGCATGTTAGTGAATCTGTAAATTGCTCTAACTGCTCCTCTACATGTTTTTCTAGGTCTTTAATACAATCATCCTTAGGCAGCATCTGGATGGCATGGAAACTGCCTTCTAGGTATTGGAGTCTAGATTCCAGGTCATGATTTGCTGATTTTGAGTCCTCAGCAATTGACCGTATGGACCTATGTAATCTGTCAGCCCTGTACTGTAAATTATCTTCCAAACATTCAAATCTAGACTCAAATTTGTGATCTGCTACCTTGGATGCTTCAATAATTGATTGAATGGCATTGTCCAATTCTTCAACTCTATTCTGGGAACTTTGCACCTTTGCATCTAGTTTCTGGGTAACATTGCCTATCTGAGTTTCTAACTGGCTACAGATATTCTTTAGTTCGTCACAGTCTTCTGACAGCCTCGCCTCTAAGGCCTCAGACATGGAGGATCTCTCTGTGTTTATCTTACCATAAATATGCTGCATCTCATCTTGGGTAACAGACAGCTCTGTCTTTAGCGTATTGGACACAGAGCCAAGCTTATCATCCAATTTCTGTTCCACTTGCTGCACAGTTGTGGTCTGACCTAATCTGTTCTCTAACACCTCACTGCGTAAAGCTGTTATTTCCTGCAAGCAGGTGGTGAGGTTATCCTTGCCCCTGTTCCTGAGTCCTCTGGCTAGTAATATTATTTGTACCAGCAAGCTAACTGCCATTACGGCATATTGGCCAGTAATTGGCAAATTAGCATACTCTTCAAATATTGAATAATCAAAATATCAAATATAATAATCAAAAATATTACCAATTTTAGCAAATGATAAATATTCTGCCATAATTTTACCTGATTTCTACTCCAGATGCAGTAACTATCTTCGGCCAGCAGGTGGCGCAGACATTCAGCTACTTGGCACGGCATTTGGCAGCGGTCAGTCCGCGGTGGAGAGAGGTCACAAAAGTGGCTGCGCTTATCTTAGAGAGTATACGGCCTTGCGGCCGCAACCACTAAGAAAGATGAGGCTTTACCACTGCAGCTGCAATGGGAAGCTGTGGAGCCTGCTGAAAGCCAAGGCCTACTTCTGAGGCCTCTCGGCTAGGGTCAGGAGGCCTTCGGGCGTGGGTAGGCTGCAGGCCAAGCTGGTATGGTGCCTGTAGCTAGAAACTGCGACAGAAACCGTGGGGAGGTCTGTGGATGTCTCCCAGCAGGGCAGACTGTTCTGAGCAGCCCAGCAGCAGCCGGAACGTGCTTGTGTGGTGCAACGGGTCGGCTGCGAGCTGGAGCACCTGTGGAGAGAGGGCGCTTTCCGGGTCTAGGCTGCAGTCCTGGTGGGACTTGTAGGCTGTCCCAAATGGAGGCCAGGTTTTCAATATCCCACTCCTGAGACCAGATAATGTGGGAAATTACCAATACAGATCCAGGCAGAAATACAAGGGATTTTAATGGGGAAAAGCCTTACTTACAGAGCCACCTCGCCCGCTGGCGCAGCAGCAGTCTGTACAGCAAGTCTAAAGCAAAAGGAAACAGAAACCAGCCACTTGAATGCCCCCACTCTGTGTCACCCTGACCACACCCTAGGCACACCTTTAGCGAGCCCCTCAGCAGGTGTGGCTACAGCTTCCCCTACAACTTATGTGCAGTATGTTTTAACAAAATTAATCTCAAATTTGAATCAATATGCAAAATTTGTGTATAATATACAAAAGTCCAATCCAGTGTAAAATATTTAAAACTAGTAGTTGCTTTTTAGAATTAGAGTCAATAATGTACCGTTTCATCTCATCATATCTATTTCCTCCCTTTTTTCTTTTCAGAGTAGATCCAGTAATCTACCCATTTGTCCTGTCATATCTGTATCCCCCTTTTTTCTTTTCAAAATAAGAACCTTGAGTCCAATCTCATTTGTTTAGCTTTTTTCCCTGACCATTACCAATAACAACTTTTAACCAGTTCCCCTAAACGATGACAAAAATCCATAACGAAATCAAAGACAAAAACTACCCACCCTATCTCTTGGGAATGAGGGCATCATGTACTTAAATTTACTTGCTGATGTCTGGGAGTGATTGCATCTTTAGGGGATCCTGAAAAGAAAGATTTGAGTTAATTGTCAAGTCCTGGGAGAGGTAGCCATATCATTTTGTCCAGTCTACGTAATGGGAAAGAGTGCAGGGCTTGTCTCAAATCTTGACCTTAGTAGTTTGTGAAGCTGGATCATCTCCGTTAGCCATCTTGAAATTGTCACGAGCAGTTTCTAGTGCAAAGCCAATCTTTAGTTGGTGTTTTTCAGCTTAATGGTGTTACCATAGTCCTGGTGGAATTGTTGTTGTGGGGCCCCACGCTTCTTTTGGAGTCTTCAAAGGTCACTGTTAGGCATGCTCATGGTTCATTGCAGGAAACTTATACAGACTCAAACTGGAAATCATGTACAGGAAGCTAGATGAAACCTTTCTCTTGAATTAGTTAGTAGTCTATGTGACCATTAATATCATGACAAATATATATATATATATATATATCCAAATAAATATCCAAATATGTATATATCCAAATATATATCCAAATTAATTTTTAAATGATATACCTAAAGAAAAGCTTCTGGGAGTCAAAATCAAACCAAAGGGTTATGAGATTAGCAGGAATATGATAGTCCTTAAATGTTTGTTTTTCTTCTGTCCCATATCAGTGGGCTCTTCTGACATGAGACTGAGATTTGGATTTTCCTTTAACAAGCATGCTTGGGTTTAGAGAAGGAGAGAGCCACACTCCAGCTCCAAAGCCAGCCTTAATCTTTAATTGGACTGGGACTGAAAAATAGACCAAACGTATCATATGTGTGTAAAGAAATGTAGAAATATACATTTGGGAAGAATTGTGAAATTTTGTCCTGTTGTAAATGTGTTATACCAATAGGCCAATTTACTCTCTTTCTTGGGACATTTTTTTTGGATTATTTATCCTTTTTCTTAATGTGTCTCATTTATTCCCCGGTCTTCAGACCCTGAAAAGACAAAAACAAAACCCTTCTCCAGCCCTAATTTTGGGGAGGTTCTGTTTTGGCAAGCTATATTTGATCAAATGAAAAACATTTCTTAGTTTTATAGGTTAGTTTAGATTAAACGGACATGTTGCTTGATGAACTATCGTCTCTTCTCATTAAGAGGTGTCATGTTCAAATGGAATCTTTATCAGTTTTGATGGTATCTGTATTTTTTTCTTCACCTGTGGAAACAAAAGCAAACCCTCTCCCCCAAGGTAACACATGTCCTGGTTTCCATTCAGAGGTCAGCACATCTTTGAAGTACACTGACTGGTTTAATTCTCTAGTTTTCTTTATTATCCAATGTCTCTCTGAAGCTGTTGTTCCTTTGTCATTGTCATTCAGAAAATTCAAAGTTAATAAAGCACCGTGCAATCTATTTCTGGGGTTCTTTACCATCCTTTTCTGTTTATTTTGCATATCTTTTAGCATTGGATTCGATTTCTGTAACTGCCTGCCCTGTAGGATTGTGGAGTATACCTATAATACACTTTATATTATAATGAGCAAAAAACTGTTTCATTTTCTTAGAGACATATGCTGGGGCATTGTGCAGGTATACCCATGATGGCCATAACGTCTAGCAAATATGTAATTACCAAATCAGCCTTTTTGGAACTCAAAGCAGTTGCCCATTGAAAATCTGAATAGGTATCAGTGGTGTGGTGTACATACTTTAATTTTCCAAATTATACCAAATGGAACACATCTATCTGCCAAATTTCATTCTTTTGAGTACCCTTGTTTAATTCCTGCAGGTGGTGGAGTTTGGTTATATAAAGAACAAGTAGGACATTTCCTTGGCTTATTGCCATGTGATGGGAAAGTCTTTTTTTTTTTTTTCAAACATTTGCTATTGACATACTAGGCTTTTTATGAAATTCTGATATCTTTAGCACATTCCCTATCAATAGTTGATCAATTTCATGATTGCCTTGTGCTAGAGGACTTGGCAGACCCATATGGGACCAGATGTGTGAGTGAGATATGATGACTCCTATTCCTGATTATGTCTTGTAACTAAATAAAAAAGTCAATTCTGTATCATCTGGTATAAATACAATTGTTTCAATATGCAAAACCAGTCTTTCTGCATACTGTGAATCAGTAACTATATTGACAGGTTCCTTATGATCCATTAACACCATAAAGATTGCATATAATTCTGACTTTTGGACAGTATTATAAAGACTTAGATCGACTTTACTTAAATTTTCTGATTTGTATCCTGCCTTTCCTGATTTATTGCATCAGTATAGAATGTAGGGCCTCCAGTTATTGATGTTTCCCTTACAATGTGAGGAAGGATCCAGTTAGTCCTCTTCATAAGTTTAATTCTCTTGCTTTGGGGATAATTGTTGTTGACCTCTCCCAAAAAATCACTACAAGCTCTTTGCCAGGGTTCACTTTCTACCCATAGTTTTTCAATTTCTTCCTTAATAAAAGGTACTATAATTCCTGCTGGTTCTATTCCTGCTCATTGGTGAAGTCTCAATTTTCCTTTTGTTTTCCATATAAGTTTTTAATTTCTTACTTGGTTTATCTGGTCAGAAGATCCATTCTGTGTTAATACCTTCCCTCTGCATTCAAGTTCCCATGGGGGTTCTTAGAGCGTAGGTAATATGACTAGATTGCGGTTAAGATTTGGATCCCCGTGATCCACGTGTGCAATCTGTACCTTGTCTTCCACCAGAGTCAATTCTCTCTCAGCTTCAAATGGTAATTCCCTGGGACTATTTAAGTCCTTGTCACCATCTAAGGTTTTGTTTAAATTAATCAGGTCATCAGGGTTTATCCCAGTAATGTGCCAGAGATAGGAAATGTCTCCTAGCAATCTTTGAATGTCAGTAAGAGTCTGCAATCAGTCTCTCCTAATTTGTACCAATTGGGGTTTAATTTTTTTATAATCCTATTTTATAGCCTGCATAATCAATAGAATTTCCTCTTTGAATTTTTTCAGGAGCAATTTGTAATCCCCAGCAAACCAAAATTTTCTTTACTTCTTCAAACATTCTTTATAAAGTATCTACATTTGAATCACATAGTAAGATGTTATCCATGTAATGGCAAACTATTGATTGAGGAAATTGCTTACATATTGCATCTAACAGCTGCTGTACAAAATATTGGCACAGGGTGGAGCTATTTAACATTTCCCATTGATAGCTCTTAACAGGCTGAGAAGCATTATAAGTAGGCTCTGTGAAGGCAAAATTTCACTGTCTGTTTCTTGTAATGGTATACTAAAGAAACAGTCTTTTAAATCAGTAACTCTGAGAGGCCATCCTTTAGGCGATAGAGAAGGCAAAGGAATTCCAGGCTGTAAAGAGCCCATTGGTTGTATCACCTTATTAACAGCTCTTAAATCTGTTACCACAGTTTCAGGCAGTGCAGGTAGAACATACTATTTACTAGTTGGATTCTTGGGCTAAATTCCTAGCTAGATGGGTTAAAATATTGCAGGATGTCTTAACTCTATGGTTCTGTCCTACCTCCAATTATGCACACAGAGTCACTTGCCTAACAGTCCATATTCCTTCTGTGTAGAGAGGCCTAATAGATACTCTGGGTGGGACTGGCAGCCTTCCCCCCCCCCCCCCCCCCCCCCCGCATTTTGCCCTTACAAGGTTTTACCCTGGCTCTTTTCGGTGGTTAGCGTTTAAAGCTCAAGGTTTGATATGTACTGATTTTTATTGTGTGTGTGTGTGTGTGTGTGTGTGTGTGTGTGTGTGTTAATTTTTTTGTGTACAAGTAATGGCACACATTTGTGAATTTTGTCACGTTTGTCTCTTGTGATTTCAGGACAAAGATTGCCCAAGATATCGAGAGGCTGATACACCAGAATGACATCATAGACCGGGTAGTGTATGACCTAGATAACCCCAAGTGAGTCTGAATTCTAAGCCTTGCAGTCATAGGTTGTAGTTTTTATATTAAAATGTTAGTGTTATTTCTAAAAGATAAATCATTATCTTTTTATCATCTTTTTATCATACTGTATTGTTGCTGTTTTCATCCTTTAACAGGCAGGTATATGATGATCATGGTAAATGATCTTCTTCTTCTTTTTATTTAAAGATGAAAGATAACATAAACCATTCTAGTCACTGGAGTTCCCACCCTGGCCTTGTGTCTCGGCAAGCCAGCCATTTGCTACTTTTGAATTATCAGTGATAATGTATGTAGGGATTTAATTGTAGTAAATAAATAAAAATTATAGCTTCTCAAATAAGAGACATAGTCAGCTCTCCATGGGCTTCTCCTCTCCTTACTGTGTCACTACTTTGAGAAAATTTGCCGTTTTGCCTGTCATGATTGGAGGAAACAAACTGTTAAACGTGATTGTTGGTAGACATGAGTAAAAGCTCTGTCAAAGGTGGTGACAGAATCTAGAATATTCTTTGTTGTTGTTCATGGCAGAGTCCCCCACTGTAGCTTAGGCTGACATGGAACTCACTGTGTAGCCCAGGCTGACCTTCAACTTACAATAGTCCTCCTGGTTCATGAGGCATGTGTCACCATTCTTGACTTTAAAATATTCTTACACAAGGAAAGAATAACATACCTTATTAAACATGTAGTTATTTCATTGTTCATGCTTCCATGTTAGAAAACATGGAAAAACAAACCCCAGATCCCTGGCTATGGGCTCCTAATACATGTGACTTTGGACACAGTTCACTAGTTTTGTTTTGGACTAGAATCTTGAGGGGGGGATGTTAATCTCTGAGGGTCAGGCAGACAAGTGAAGTGCCTGGCCTGCAGTGCTCAGCCATGGGATAGGAAAACCCTAAACCTTCCGTGTAGCTAAAAGCAAAAACTGAATGGTTTGTTAGAATTATGGCTACTTACCAAGCAGTTTTAAAAAGAAATCTCCTTTCCCCAGGTGATAGTCAGTGTTTTAGAAATGACATTTATTCAGCCACGTTTAGTCCTTATTATGGGTATAATGTGGGAACAAGTTTCTTGTAATTATAATTTGAGTATAAATGGAAGTCAAATTTTTCTTTGTTGTATTTGCTATATTCTTTGTTTTAAAAGGAAGGAGGGAAGCAATGCGTGCTTTTGATCTATCCTCTAGTTTTAGTCTTTGCTTATCTGTTTAAGTATGATATATTTTAATATGTTTATTTAAAAACTTTTACTTAGCTATGTCACTCCAGAAGACGGAGATATTTTGAAGTTTAACTCAAAATTTGAATCTGGGAATCTGCGTAAAGTGATTCAAATTAGAAGGTAAGCCACTTAAACGTTCTCATTTTGTGTGCGCATAGACACTCCCGACTTGCCCTCAGTTGTCTTTGTCTTGTCCTTTTAGAAGCGAGTATGACCTCATTCTGAACTCGGATATAAACAGTAACCATTATCACCAGTGGTTCTATTTCGAAGTCAGCGGGATGCGGCCTGGCATTGCATACAGGTTCAACATCATCAACTGTGAGAAGTCCAACAGCCAGTTTAACTACGGTGAGACTCCTGCTCCTCCTGTGAGGGCGTGCAGACAGTTACCTGTAGGACCACCTGGTAACATGCTGCATAGGTTTGATTTTAGGATATTAAATCAGCCTGTTGTCATTTATAGAATAAGCCACAGAGTTGCTAATGTTTTGTTCAAAATTCTTGCTAAGCTGGGCACAGTGATGCATGTCTGCAGTTGCCTCTAATTCTAACCCTACCTAAGAGAGAAAATGCAGGACAGCATGGGGAGGGGCGTTTGCATTTCAGGCTGGGACTCCAGTTCAGTGAGTTTACGGCTCAATCCGTAAAGCTCTGCATTTTACCCTCAGCTCTAGAAGAGAAAAAAGAAAAAAAAAGTAGTTTTAGATTTGTGTGTAGGGCATTGAACTTCCCCTTGCTGTACTCCCCCCAGCCCCCTCCAGTCTGCTGTTGCTATCATGATAATACTGACTTGGTACAACACGACGTGTCTTCCGTCCATCTTCTGAAAGTCCTTGTTTAGAGCTGGTGCTAATCCTGCAAGGTGGGGGCGGGATGGAATTTTCTAGTGAAACCATCTGAGCTTTGTGACTTTCTTTTGTTGGCTCTATTGTAAACTGGGATCATTTCCTTAGTGGTTGAGGACTGTTGGTGCCCTGTTAAATGGGAACTGAGTTGCAGTAGCCTCTGCTTTTTCTAGTGGGTCTATTTCTTTCCAGGTGTCAGTGGGTCACTGTTCCTGTGTGTCACTGTTTCTTTGTTTGCAAGATAACCCCAGTTTCATTTTCTGGAATCATAGCTGCATCTCTGCCCTTCTTTGTCCAGGTCTTGGTTAGCTACCCACACAGAACTCAGGTTTTGCTTACCTTGTATCCACTGAATACCGGATGCGGGACAGATATGTTTCTGTTCTTGGTCTGTTTCTGTCCCTCACAGAATGGATACTTACTGCACAGTTTTCTGACAGTGTTGAAGAATGAGCATGTTGTTTATTGCCTTAAGGCTGCTGTGTTCAGTGCCTTAAATACCAAACTAAGGATTAGTTGTCTAGCATCTGGTCAGTAGTCAAGAACTATGTCTATGGATGATAATTAAACTTTGCATTTAAAAATGAAACTTCAAATCTAACAATAGCAAGTCTTTTGTATAGTATACACACAATTATAATCTAATACACAAAACATCCCTTTTTTACGCATTGGGGAGAAAAATGTTACACACTGATGGGGGTCTCCGTCATTGGTTAGGAAGATTGGAAAGCTTTCAATGAGAGACAAAGACCCTGCATCACGGGCTTCCCGTCATTTCCCTGCGGTGTTAAAAGCATGTAGTCGTGATGTTGCTCTTTAAAGAGGAATTTCTGAAATCCAAGGCTTTTGAGAGGTGAAGAGCTTGTTGCCAGTTGTGTGTGCGGAAGTGGGAAATGGTGTACTCTAGAATACCTCATTTGTATGAGATGAAGGTTTTAAATTTATTTAATGAAATAATAGTATGATTAGAAAGTGTAATATTTGGCATGGTTACAAATACTTTTTAGAAATTTGAAGTCTTACCAAATTTTCAAGTAATCTTGTAAAAGTAAATATGCATAGTTTGATTAAAACATCAGTAGTTACATTGGTTTGCACCCCTGGTGATTGTAGATGGAAGTTTCTGTCCCACCCAGTCCCGCAGCTGTTTAGTTTGCAAATAAACACACAGAGGCTTATATTAATTAGAAACTGTTTGTCTGATGGCTCAGGCTCCTTATTGGCTACCTCTCTCTTAATTATTAACCCATTTCTATTAATCTGTGTATCTCCATGTGGTCTTATCTTACTGGAGAATTCCTAGGTGTCCTACCTTCCTGGTGGCTTCATGGCGTCTCTCTGACTCTGCTACTACCTTTCTCAATTCCTGTTTGGATTTCCCATCTGTCCATTGGCTGAGTTTTATTCATCAACCAATAAGAGAAACATACAGCACACAGTAGGACGTCCCCATCACACGATAGTAATATTCTTGATGTAGTCTGTTTCATCCCCTTTATTTTTGGTGGTTTTAGTGAATAACACAATCACTGACTGTGACATTTATATCCATCCAAGTGCTAGACAAGCAGCTTCCCACGGTGGTGTGGCCAGTACCGGAATGGAAGGAACCTCACTCAGAAACATGTGCTGACCTTTAGCCTTGTCATATCTTTAAAATTGAAACTCAATCTAAGTATCATCAAGATAAATAAAAATACTTTTTTAGTTCCTTATTTAACTGAATACAATGTTTTTGGAGTAGAAAAGAACAGTTAAGTAAATTGATTTTATTTGTATCTTGGGTGTCCTTTAAGAGTAAAATAAAAAGATTATCTATCTCTGTGCAGTAATGGAATTTTTGAGCAGTGCTGTAAGGTGGTATTTTACGAACTTTTATTTTTTTCTTAAAAACAATGCTGTTAACATCTTAAACTTGATTGAACAGTTAAAGTTTTAAATTGAAAGTGCTTATCTGGAAAAGCCTCTCTGCTTTGCAAAGCTCTCCCTCCACATGAGAGAGAAATAGTCTCTTCTCTGTGTCAGTCAGAGTTCTAAAATGAGTACATTCTATAACTAAACCACTCAGACCAGTAGGGCAGCTGCTGCTGCTGTGTTCTTAAATCTGCTATCCTGGCCGGCTCTCCCCTGGATGTCCCTGGGTGTGTTCCACACTTCACCCTCGAACAGTGGGGTCCCAAAGGATAAAATAGATGCTGGCCTGTGTAGAGACAGCCCCTGCACACAGCAGCTGAACACAGCTGCTAACACAGTGCTGATATTGCTGACACATAATAATCTCAATGACCATGCTGTTTTGTTCCATGTGTTTTAATTAAAATCGAATTTCTGGCATTTTTTTCTGGCCCTTGAATATTCCTTTGAAATACTTTCAGTGAGGTTCATCCAATTTTTGTCAGGGGCCAGAAATTGCTATTTGATTATAGATGTTTTCTACATGCTCTTGCTTAAGGTAAATATCAGTAGCTTTCCCATGAAAGTCAAAATAAAATATGCTGTGCAGTGTCCTCCATGTGAGTAGCTGTCCAGCTTTGGACAGTGCTGATGTGTAATGATTTCTTGTGTAAGTGATACGTACATGTCCATTGGTAGCTTAGAGTTGTGGACAAAAAGTGCAGGGGTGCGTGCATGCGTGCGCGTGGGGTGTGTGTGTGTGTGTGTGTGTGTGTGGTGTGTGTGGTGTGAGAGAGTGTGTGTGTGTGGTGTGGTTGAGTGTGGTATGTATGTGTGTGGTGTATGTGTGTGTAGTGTGTGTGTATGTGTGTGGTGTGTGTGTGGTATGTGTGGTGTGTATGTGTGTGGTGTGTGTGTGGTGTGTATGTGTGATGTGTATGTGTGTGGTGTGTGTGTGTGGTGTATGTGTGTATAGTGTGTGTGTAGTGTGTGTGTGTGTGTGTGTGTGTGTTTTATGTGGTGTGTGTGTGTGAGTATGTGGTGTGGTGTGTGTGTGTGTGTGTGTGTGTGTGTGTGTGTGTGTGTGTCGTGCTTGGGCTTTTTCTTCTTTTATGTATTTAAAATATTTTATTTGAAGACACAGCTGATGGTTTATTCATTTCCTTTACAAGTTTTGCTTTAACTTTGACAGTCTAACCATTGCTTTCATTTCTCTAGTTGCCACCTCCACCCGCCCCCCAATTTGAGAGTTTTTTTTTTTAGCTGATTCTATTTAGTTTTCTTGAAAATTACCCTAAAGCAATTTTACAGTATATTTCTTAGAATAATGCTCTTTGCATTGCTAAATTTGAGAATCTGTGCCACTGTCCCCACACCCTCTTTGTCTGTTCCTTGAAGTGGATTTTCTGAAATTGCCACTAGGTGGCGGTTTTACATTTAATAAGTCAGCCCAGTTTCAAACTTGTGTTTCATTCTCTCCCTGCATCAGACATGTTTGGGGACAGGTGACAGTGCACAGCTGGGGTTATCTGGGTTATTAGTTCAGGCAGTGTCCCTTGTGACCTTCCCTTCCCTTCCAGCCTGATGTTGTTTAGTCCTGTTACTAATACTTTCCCTGCCGTCTCACTGTGTATGTGTGTTCTTTGAGACAGGAACACAGGACTGTTCTGTACACTGGTAACATGGCTCATAGCAGATGTTTAGTGAGTGTTTGTTAATTGATGCAGAGAATGTGAGGACTGTGACTGTCATTCTGCTAGCACAAAGTGAGCATGCACAAGAGACTTGTCAGAGACCCTAGTCTAGTTTAAGACCATCGACCTTGTATGTATGTTATGTGAGTATATGTGTTTGTGTGTGTACATGGCATGTGTGAGCGTGATGTGTGTTGTGTGAGTATATTTGTGTATTATGTATGTGTTGTATGTATATGGTGTGTATATGTTTGTGTGTATGTATATGAGTGCAGGTGGTGCATGTATGCTATGACATGAGTGTTGAGGTCAAAGGACAACCTTAGGTGTCCATCCATCTTTGCCTTCATTCTTGTTTGAGTTGGGATCTCTGTTGTTTATGGCTGTGGGCGTCACTGTGTAGGAGGAGGTGGGCACTGCAGGGCGTCACTGTGTAGGAGGAGGTGGGCACTGCAGGGCGTCACTGGGTAGGAGGAGGTGGGCACTGCAGGGCGTCACTGGGTAGGAGGAGGTGGGCACTGTAGGGCGTCACTGGATAGCAGGAGGTGGGCACTGCAGGGCGTCACTGGGTAGGAGGAGGTGGGCACTGCAGGGCGTCACTGTGTAGGAGGAGGTGGGCACTGCAGGGCGTCACTGGGTAGAAGGAACACACTGGGTGTATAAAGTGGGAAATTAACAATACGGAGCCGGATAGAAATATAAGGGTATTTAATAGGGAAAAGCCTTACTTACAGAGCGACTTAGCCAGGCAGCATGGCAGCAGTCTGTACAGCAAGCCAAAAAGTGAAACTGAAAGCGAAAGCCAGCCACCTGAAACTCACTCTACGTCACCCTAATCACACCCTTGCAGACGCACCCCTAAGTAGGCAGCTTCCCCTACAATTCCCCTTTTAGGCTAAAAGAGGATTACAACTTAACAGTGTAAAGTATCCAAAATTAACAATCATAAAGGTGAAATATAAGAAGATACAACAATCTGCTTATGTCACATCCTAACTATCTATTTTAACTAAACCCTAAAGTCATCTGAAAGAGGTGTCCAAGCTTGAACACCTCCTTCCAATCCCAACCATAAACAAAAGGAAGCTATCCCTAACTAGGTATATACACTATCCTAAGTGACAACAATGGGGAAAGGGGGCATAGCATCCTCCAAGTTACTTCCTGCTGAAATGGGATGATGATAGCCTCGTGGGGTCCTGTAGGAAGAAAATGTTAGTATAGTGAAGGTCTTGAATGGATTGTATCCAGTCCATGTTAGATGGGATTCACTTGATTGAAGATCTTGCTTGAAATCCTCAACTTGATTGAAGTCAGTATCCGAAGCTCTGGCAGGAGTGTCAGTTGAAATGGAGCAAGTTGGTTCCACTGCAGTCGAGGAGATGTGGCCTACTTTCTTTCCAGGGTGTCCAGGGATTGCTGTCAGGCAGGTCTTCATTGGCTGTGTGGGACTCAAACATAAACAGTTAGCAGAGAAATGTTTGCTTGTGATGTACACATACTGGGAAAGGCAACCATGGGAGAATAACAATTATGAGAGGGTGTACACCTTGAAAGAAAGATCCAAGAAAAGACAGTCCCCAAATTCTTCTTTTATTCTGTATTACATCAATTGGCTTCTTTTTTTTTTTTTTTTTTTTTTTTTTTTGGTTTTTTGAGACAGGATTTCTCTGAGTAGCTTTGGAGCCTATCCTGGCACTCACTCTGGAGACCAGGCTGGCCTCGAACTCAGAGCGATCTGTCTGCCTCTGCCTCTCAAGTGCTGGGATTAAAGGCATGTGCCACCAACGCCCAGCTTTCCTTCCTTCCTTCCTTCCTTCCTTCCTTCCTTCCTTCCTTCCTTCCTTCCTTCCTTTCTTTCTTTCTTTCTTTCTTTCTTTCTTTCTTTCTTTCTTTCATCAATTGGCTTCTTTATACAATACAGAAACTCAGAGTTTTCTGAGAGACAGCTGTAAAGTTTACCGTATGGCATGTTCCTTTTGTTTGGTGGTTATAGCTACCTTCCCTTCTTAAGTAACTACCCATGCAGTGTCTTTTGCCTTCTGGAGATGAGTTTTCCTGTGAAGATAAAAGTAAAACACTTCCCTTTCCTTTGTGAAGTTTCTATTTAGTTTATGAGATATACCTTAGTAGAATAACTGTCACTCGTCCTTGTTGAGAGGTTTTTCCTTTTCCACTCGAATCTTGATCAACTTTGATGGTATCCAAAGTTTTTCTTCTCCTGTGGAAACCAATGCAAATCCCCTACCCCAACGTAACACATGTCCTGGTTTCCATACAGAGGTTAGTATATCTTTGAAGTATACCGGCTGATTGAGTTCAGCAGTTTTCTCCATAGTCCATTGTCTTTCTGCAGCTGTTTTTCCTTTCTCATTGGCATTAAGAAAGTTTAGTGTTAATAAAGCATTATGCAACCTATGTTTGGGGGGTTTAGTCTTCCAAGCTTGTTTGTTGAGCATCTCCTTAAGTGTTCTATTAGATCTCTCAACCACTGCTTGTCCTGTGATATTGTGTGCTATACCGGTGACAAGTTTTATGTTATAATATTTGAAAAACTGTTCCAATTTTGTGGAGACATATGCTGGAACTTTGTCAGTTTTTATTTGTGCAGGTATACCCATAACTGCCATCACCTCTAGCAGATGTGTAATAACAGAATCAGCTTTTTCAGAGTTAAGAGCAGTAGTTCATTGGAACCCTGAGAATGTGTCTATAGTATGATGCACATATTTCAAATTTCCAAATTCTGCAAAGTGAAAGACATCTATTTGTCAAACCTCATTTCTCCGAATGCCCTTAGGATTACTACCTGCTGGCAATGGAGCTTGATTATGAAACTAACAAGTAGGACAGTTTTTCACTATCTCCTTGGCTTGTTGCCAAGTGATGGAGACGTCCTTTTTCAAACCTTTGCTATTTACATGATGTTTCTTATGAAATTCTGAGGCTTCTAGCACACTTCCAATTAATAAACAATCAGCCTCATCATTGCCTTGTGCTAGTGGGCCTGGCAGACCCGTATGGGATCTGATATGTGTGATGTATATAGGATTACTTCTGTTTCTGATTGTTTCCTGTAATTGTAAAAACAGAGAAGTTAATTCTGTATTATCAGGAACGAATTCTGCAGTCTCAATGTGTAACACGACTCTCTTTCTGCATCTTGAGAATCACTAACTATATTAAGAGGTTCTGTAAAATCCATAAGCACCATGAGAATTGCACATAATTCTGCCTTCTGTACAGATGTAAATGGACTTTGAACTACTTTACTTACCCCACCTGCTTTATAACCTGCCTTACCTGATTTGTTGGCATCAGTGTAGAAGGTAAGAACTCCAGAAATGGGAGTTTGTCTTACAATATGTGGAAGAATTCAGACTGTCTTTTTTATGAATTTAATTCTGTCAGTTTTGGGATAGTTGTTGCTAATCGTTCCCCAAAAGTCAGTAAGAGCTATTTGCCAATATTCATTATCCTTCCATAAGGATGAAATTTCGGGTTTCCTTGCATGTCCTTGGTCAATCTACATTCATTTGTCCAGTGTCTGCCCTTAACACATCTTCTACACAATCCAGAAGGCAGTGGTCTTCTGTGTGAGGCATTGTTAGAATTCATTTGTCTACAATTTCTCTTAGTATGCCCCATTTTACCACAGTTGAAACACCTAGGTTCCTGGCGCCTTTGTCGTCTCCAGGGGAATGCTCTTCGTACCCAAGGTTCTGGTTCATAGTAGTAGTAACCTCTGGTCTCTTGGTGCCTATGTTGACTTCTGTAAGGTGCTTCTCCTTCCGAAGCCCTTGCATCCTCCCTCTAGAACTTTTAATTTCCTGTTGCCTTTTTAAACCTTTTGAGATGGCTTCTCCTACCCAAGCTCCAGTATCTTGCACATTATAGTCAATGTTGGCTGCATGCAAAACCCATTCTTCTAGCGGAGCTGATCTGATCTTTAAAGGCAAAAGTATTCTTTTGCATGTTGGGTTTGCATTTTCATAAGCTATTGTATATATAATTGATTGTCTTGTTTCTGGATCTGTTACCTGTAATTCTACTGCCCTAGTTAACCTTTGTAAGAAGTCCTGGAACTGTTCTGTAGGTCCCTGTTCTATTCTGGTATAAGCTTCTAGGCATTCTCCTGGCTCACGAACCTTATCCCAGGCATTTAATGCTGCTTTCCTGCATAGGGACAGTATATCATCATCATATTCATCCTGAGCCTCTGGGTCAGCATAAATACCCTGACCATGAAGCTTATCTAGAGGGGCATCAAAACCTTCCTATAGGCCCTGATGCTCAAGGAGCTTCGCCTCTTCCCTTACTAATGCCTTCCACTGGATTTGGCATGAATTCTCAAGTACAGCTGCTACCAGTCGTTCCCAATCTGTGGGTGTCACCCTGTTAAAGGTTGCCCATGAATGTAATAGCTGTTTTACGTATGGATTATGGAGACCATAGGAGACAACTGATTCTTTAATATTCTTAAGGTCCTTCAGCTGTATAGGTTGCCATTCATAAGTCATCCGTCCATGAGGGTGTTTCTTAGAAGCTGGCTTTTCTACTATGGTAGCTGGGTACACTAATGGTGTATGAATAACAACCTTAGAGGAATAGTCATGATACCTGGGTGGAGTAGGTGCCTGGGATTGGAGTGATTCTGCTTCTGAGGCCTCCCACTGATCTTTAAGCCTAGTAATGATATCCTTATGAAAAGTTTCAATCTCCTTAATCATAAAAGATTCCAAGCATGTTAGTGAATCTGTAAATTGCTCTAACTGCTCCTCTACATGTTTTTCTAGGTCTTTAATACAGTCATCCTTAGGCAACATCTGGATGGCATGGAAACTGCCTTCTAGGTATTGGAGTCTAGATTCCAGGTCATGATTTGCTGATTTTGAGTCCTCAGCAATTGACCGTATGGACCTATGTAATCTGTCAGCCCTGTACGTAAATTATCTTCCAAACATTCAAATCTAGACTCAAATTTGTGATCTGCTACCTTGGATGCTTCAATAATTGATTGAATGGCATTGTCCAATTCTTCAACTCTATTCTGGGAACTTTGCACCTTTGCATCTAGTTTCTGGGTAACATTGCCTATCTGAGTTTCTAGCTGGCTACAGATATTCTTTAGTTTGTCACAGTCTTCTGACAGCCTCGCCTCTGAGGCCTCAGACATGGAGGATCTCTCTGTGTTTATCTTATCATAAATATGCTGCATCTCATCTTGGGTAACAGACAGCTCTGTCTTTAGCGTATTGGACACAGAGCCAAGCTTATCATCCAATTTCTGTTCCACTTGCTGCACAGTTGTGGTCTGACCTAATCTGTTCTCTAACACCTCACTGCGTAAAGCTGTTATTTCCTGCAAGCAGGTGGTGAGGTTATCCTTATCCCTATTCCTGAGTTCTCTGGCTAGTAATATTATTTGTACCAGCAAGCTAACTGCCATTACGGCATATCGGCCAGTAATTGGCAAATTAGCATACTCCTCAAACATTGAATTCACGTAATAAGCAAAAATATTACCAGTTTTAGCAAATGATAAATATTCCGTCATATCTTTACCTGATTTCTACTCCAGATGCAGTAACTATTTTTGACCAGCAGGTGGCACAGTCATTAAGCTACTTGGCACGGCGTTTGGCAGCAGTGGGTCAGGCAAGATGGTGGTAGCAGTGGAGAGAGGTCACAAAAGCGGCTGTGCTTATCTTAGAGAGTATACGGCTTTGCGGCAGCAACTATAGTAGGTAATTACCAATACGGAGTCAGGTAGAAATATAAGGGTATTTAATAGGGAAAAGCCTTACTTACAGAGCGGACCAGCCAGCAGGTGGTAGTCTGTACAGCAAGAAGCAAAGAGAAACCGAAACCGAAAACGCAGTCCCCCTACTCACTCTGACCACGCCCTCACAAGCCCTCAGGTACTCCTGTAGCCAGCCCCTAAGAAGGCGTGGCTACAGCTTCCCCTACAATTCCCCTTTTAGTCTAAAAGAGGATTAAAACTTAACAGTATAAAGGTAAAATATAACTAAACCCTAAAGTCATAAACAATAGGAAGCTATTCCTAACTAGGTATATACACTATCCTAAGTGACAACAATGGGGAAAGGGGGCGTAGCATTCTCCAAGTTACTTCCTGCTGAAATGGGACGTTGATAGTCATATGGGGTCCTGTAGAAAGAAAATGTTAGTATCCAGTCCATGTTAGATGGGATTCACTTGATTGAAGGTCTCGCTTGAAATCCTCAACTTGATTGAAGTCAGTACCCGAACCTCTGGCCGGAGTGTCAGTTGAAATGGAGCAAGTTGGATCCAGTGCAGTCGAGGAGATGTGGCCCATTTTCTTTCCAGGGTGTCCAGGGATTGCTGTCAGGCAGGTCTTCATTGGCTGTGTGGGACTCAAACATAAACAGTTAGCAGAGAAATGTTTGCTTGTGTATGTACACATGCTAGGGAATGCAACCATGAGAGCATAACAATTATGAAAGGGTGTACACCTTGAGAGAAAGATCCAAGAAAAGACAAAGACAGTCCCCAAATTCTTCTTTTATTCTGTATTACATCAATTGGCTTCTTGATACAATACAGAAACACTAAAGCTTAGTTAAATAATGTGCTTGGATTTTAGAGGAGGAAAGCCAAATCCACCTCTAAGTCCAGCATTGGTTTAATTGAATAGGGACTAGGAAATAAAGAGAAATAGAGTTTTTTGAGAGACAGCTGTAAAGTTTACCATATGGCACATTCCTTCTATTTGATGGTTATAGCTACCTTTTCTTCTTAAGTATCTACCCATGCAGTGTCTTTTGCCTTCTGAAGATGAGTTTTCCTGTGAAGATAAAAGCAAAACACTTCCCTTTCCTTTGGGAGGTTTCTATTTAGTTTATAAGATATACCTTAGTAGAATACCTGTCATTTGTCCTCGTTGAGAGGTTTTTCCTTTTCCACTCGAATCTTGATCAACTTTGATGGTATCCAAAGTTTTTCTTCTCCTGTAGAAACCAATGCAAAACCCCTACCCCAACGTAATACATGTCCTGGTTTCCATACAGAGGTTAGTACATCTTTGAAGTATACTGGCTGATTGAGTTCAGCAGTTTTTTCCGTAGTCCAGTGTCTTTCTGCAGCTGTTTGTCCTTTTTCATTGGCATTAAGAAAGTTTAGTGTTAATAAAGCATTATGCAACCTATGTTTGGGGGGTTTAGTCTTCCAAGCTTGTTTGTTGAGCATCTCCTTAAGTGTTCTATTAGATCGCTCAACCACTGCTTGTCCTGTAGGATTGTGTGGTATACCAGTAACATGCTTTATGTTATAATATTTGAAAAATTGTTCCAATTTCGTAGAGACATATGCTGGAGCATTGTCAGTTTTTATTTGTGCAGGTATACCCATAACTGCCATCACCTCTAGCAGGTGTATAATAACAGAATCAGCTTTTTCAGAGTTAAGAGCAGTAGCCCATTGGAACCCTGAGAATGTGTCTATGGTATGATGCACATATTTCAAATTTCCAAACTCTGCAAAGTGAAAGACATCCATCTGCCAAACCTCATTTCTCCGAATGCCCTTAGGATTACAACCTGCTGGCAATGGAGTTTGATTATAAAAGGAACAAGTAGGACAGTTTTTCACTATCTCCTTGGCTTGTTGCCAAGTGATAGAGAAGTCCTTTTTCAAACCTTTGCTATTTACATGATGTTTCTTATGAAATTCTGAGGCTTCTAGCACACTTCCAATTAATAAACGATCAATCTCATCATTGCCTTGTGCTAGTGGGCCAGGCAGACCCGTATGGGATCTGATATGTGTAATATACATAGGATTACTTCTGTTTCTGATAGTTTCCTGTAATTGTAAAAACAGAGAAGTTAATTCTGTATTATCAGGAACAAATTCTGCAGTCTCAATATGTAACACGACTCTCTCTGCATACTGAGAATCAGTAACTATATTAAGAGGTTCTGTAAAATCCTTAAGTACCATGAGAATTGCATATAATTCTGCCTTCTGTACAGATGTATATGGACTTTGAACTACTTTACTTACCTCACCTGCTTTATAACCTGCCTTACCTGATTTGTTGGCATCAGTGTAGAAGGTAAGAACTCCAGAAATGGGAGTTTGTCTTACAATACGTGGAAGAATCCAGACTGTCTTTTTTATGAATTTAATTCTGTCAGTTTTGGGATAGTTGTTGCTAATTGTTCCCAAAAAGTCAGTAAGAGCTATTTGCCAATATTCATTATCTTTCCATAAGGAAGAAATTTCTTCATTAGTTAAAGGTACTATAATTTCTGCTGGATCTTTTCCAGTCAGCTGGCGAAGTCTTAATTTACCCTTTAAAATCAAATCAGAAATCTTTTCTATATATGTCTTTAACTTTTTATTCTGTTTATGTGGCAGAAATATCCATTCCAATATAGTGTCTTCCCTCTGCATCAGAATTCCAGAAGGGTATTCTCTGGATGGCAAGATAACCAGAATACAGTCTAAATTAAGGTTTATCCGATCTACATGTGCATTCAATATTCTGTTTTCTACCCATTGTAACTCTTTTTCTGCCTCATCAGATAATATTCTAGGACTGTTTAGGTCCTTATCACCTTTAAGGGCCATTTTCAAATGCTTTAAGTCATGTCCTTCTACACCAATAATTGTCTGTAATTGAGAAATTTCCCCTAATAATTTCTGAAGAGAATTAAGAGTTTGATACCGATCTCTCCTAATTTGTACCTTTTGAGGTCTGATTCTCTGTAAGTCTATCTTGTAACCTAAATAGTTAATAGAATTTCCTCTTTGTATCTTTTCTGGTGCAATCTGTAATCCCCAACGAGGCAGAACTTCCTTCACCATTTCAAACATACGTTCCAAAGTTTCCTTATTAGAATCTGATAAAAGAATATCATCCATGTAATGATAAACAAGAGATTGTGGAAATTTCTTACGAATTATTCCCAAAGGTTGCTGTACAAAGTGTTGACACAAAGTAGGGCTATTGAGCATTCCTTGTGGCAAAACCCTCCATTGATATCTCCTAACTGGCTGTGAATTATTAAGAGTTGGTACAGTAAATGCAAATTTTTCTCTATCATTTTCCTGTAACGGTATTGTGAAAAAACAGTCTTTTAGATCAATGACTATGATAGGCCATCCTTTAGGTATTAAGGAAGGTAATGGCATTCCAGGTTGCAGAGAGCCCATTGGTTGAATTACCTTATTTATAGCTCTCAGGTCTGTCAGCATTCTCCACTTACCTGACTTCTTTTTGATGACAAAGACAGGAGAATTCCAAGGACTGGTAGATTCCTCTATGTGTCCAGCATCTAGCTGTTCCTGTACTAACTTTTCTAAAGCCTCTAGCTTCTCAGAGGTCATAGGCCATTGTCCTACCCAAACTGGTTCATCTGTAAGCCACTTCAATGGCAGGGCCTTTGGCTCCTCTGAAGGTCCATCATTTGTACCTAGTTTCTGTACAGCATGGATGGTTGGTAACCGTTTTCCATAGCGTCTTACCAGATCTTTTTCATAATTTGTATCTGACACTGGAGGAATATTAATCTGAGTATTCCATTGCTGTAAGAGATCACGACCCCAGAGATTTATAGCTATATCTGCCACGTATGGTTTCAGTATCCCTTTCTGTCCTTCCGGTCCAATGCAGACCACTGAGTTAACACTCTGTCGAACTCTAGATAGAGTTCCAATTCCTAAAAATTGTACATTTGCCTCTCTAAGAGGCCATTTCTGAGGCCAAGACTTTTGAGTAATAATAGTTACATCCGCCCCAGTGTCCACTAAGCCAGAAATAACTTTATTATTAATTTTCACTTTTAACTGAGGCCTTTTATCATTAATAGAAGCTTGCCAAAATATGCGTTTCTCATTTTGTCCATTCACACTTGATTCTTCATCACTATTCAAACTACCATCTAGAGCAATATCTTTTTTCACAATATGCAAAGAACTGTCTATTGTTCCTGTGAGAGATTGTCTTCCACTGCTATTGGGAATGACCTGACCTTTCTGATGTGGGGACCTTCTTGAGGCCCCCCCTCGGGGTTTCCCGACCTTAAGGGGTTTCCTTGTATGTCCCTGGTCGATCTACATTCATTGGTCCAGTGTCTGCCCTTACCACACCTTCTACACAATCCAGAAGGCAGTAGTCTTCTGTGTGAGGCATTGTTAGAATTCATTTGTCTACAATTTCTCTTAGTATGCCCCATTTTACCACAGTTGTAACACCTAGGTTCCTGGCGCCTTTGTCGTCTCCAGGGGAAGGCTCTTCGTACCCAAGGTTCTGGTTCATAGTAGTAGTAACCTCTGGTCTCTTGGTGCCTATGTTGACTTCTGTAAGGTGCTTCTCCTTCCGAAGCCCTTGCATCCTCCCTCTAGAACTTTTAATTTCCTGTTGCCTTTTTAAACCTTTTGAGATGGCTTCTCCTACCCAAGCTCCAGTATCTTGCACATTATAGTCAATGTTGGCTGCATGCAAAACCCATTCTTCTAGCGGAGCTGATCTGATCTTTAAAGGCAAAAGTATTCTTTTGCATGTTGGGTTTGCATTTTCATAAGCTATTGTATATATAATTGATTGTCTTGTTTCTGGATCTATTACCTGTAATTCTACTGCCCTAGTTAACCTTTGTAAGAAGTCCTGGAACTGTTCTGTAGGTCCCTGTTCTATTCTGGTATAAGCTTCTAGGCGTTCTCCTGGCTCACGAACGTTATCCCAGGCATTTAATGCTGCTTTCCTGCATAGAGACAGTATATCGTCATCATATTCAGCCTGAACCTGTGGGTCAGCATAAATACCCTGACCAAGAAGCTCATCTAGAGGGGCATCAAAACCTTCCTTTATGCCCTGACGTTCAAGGAGCTTTGCCTCTTCCCTTACCAATGCCTTCCACTGGATTTGGCATGAATTCTCAAGTACAGCTGTTACCAATAGTTCCCAATCTGTGGGTGTCACCCTGTTAAAGGTTGCCCATGAATGTAATAGCTGTTTTACGTATGGGCTATGGAGACCATATGAGACAACTGATTCTTTAATATTCTTAAGATCCTTTGGCTGTATAGGTTGCCATTCATAAACCATTCGTCCATGAGGGTGTTTCTTAGAAGCTGGCTTTTCTACCATGGTAGCTGGGTATACTAATGGTGTACGAGTAACAAACTTAGAAGAATAGTCATGATACCTGGCTGGAGTAGGTGCCTGGGATTGGAGTGATTCTGCTTCTGAGGCCTCCCACTGATCTTTAAGCCTAGCAATGATATCCTTATGAAAAGTTTCAATCTCCTTAATCATAAAAGATTCCAAGCACGTTAGTGAATCTGTAAATTGCTCTAACTGCTCCTCTACATGTTTTTCTAGGTCTTTAATACAATCATCCTTAGACAGCGTCTGGATGGCATGGAAACTGCCTTCTAGGTATTGGAGTCTAGATTCCAGGTCATGATTTGCTGATTTTGAGTCCTCAGCAATTGACCGTATGGACCTATGTAATCTGTCAGCCCTGTAGTGTAAATTATCTTCCAAACA
The DNA here is from genome assembly GCF_003668045.3 of Cricetulus griseus. Taxonomy (NCBI): domain Eukaryota; kingdom Metazoa; phylum Chordata; class Mammalia; order Rodentia; family Cricetidae; genus Cricetulus; species Cricetulus griseus. The sequence goes on along the minus strand of NC_048596.1, from coordinate 278,558,423 downwards.
TTCAAATCTAGACTCAAATTTGTGATCTGCTACCTTGGATGCTTCAATAATTGATTGAATGGCATTGTCCAATTCTTCAACCCTATGCTGGGTATTTTGCACCGTTGCGTCTAGTTGATGAGTAACATTGCCTATCTGAGTTTCTAGCTGGCTACAGATATTCTTTAGCTGGTCATGGTCTTCTGACAGCCTAGCCTCTAAGGCCTCAGACATGGAGGATCTCTCTGTGTTTATCTTATCATAAATACACTGTATCTCATCAGACAGCTCTGTCTTTAGTGTATTGGACACAGAGCCAAGCTTATCATCCAATTTCTGTTCCACTTGCTGCACAATTGTGGTCTGACCTAATCTGTTTTCCAAAACCTCTTTGCGTAAAGCTGTTATTTCCTGCAAGCAGGTGGTGAGGTTATTTCTGTCCCTGTTCCTGAGTCCTCTGGCTAGTAATACTATTTGTACCAGCAAGCTGACTGCCATGACAGCATATAGGCCAATAATTGGCAAATTAGCATCCTCCTCAAACAGTGAATTCACGTAATAAGCAAAAACATTACCAATTTCAGCAAATGATAAATATTCCGCCATGATTTTACCTGATTTCTACTCCAGATGCAGTAAATATATTTGACCAGCAGGTAGCACAGGCCTTCAGTTATTCCGAGGCGTTTGGCAGCAGTCGGTCAGCAGTGGAGAGAGGTCACGAAAGCGGCTGCGCTTATCTTAGAGAGTATACGGCTTTTCAGCTTTGGCTTTCCCGTTCTGAGGCAAGGGGAAGCCTCTGCTGAAAGCCGAAACTTACTCACCTCTAGGCAGCTAGAAACTGGGTGGATGACTGAGCAGCACAGCTGCCGTGGGTCAGCTGCTAGCCGGCAACGCCTGTGGAAAGAGGGTGCTTTCCGGGCCTAGGCGGCGGGCCCGATGGAACCCACAGCCTGTCCCAAATGGGGTGTGGGTTTCCAATATCCCGCTTCTGACAACCAGATATAGTAGTAAATTACCAATACGGAGTCAGGTAGAAATATAAGGGTATTTAATAGGGAAAAGCCTTACTTACAGAGCGGACCAGCCAGCCGGTGGTAGTCTGTACAGCAAGAAGCAAAGAGAAACCGAAACCGAAAACGCAGTCCCCCTACTCACTCTGACCACGCCCTCACAAGCCCTCAGGTACTCCTGTAGCCAGCCCCTAAGAAGGCGTGGCTACAGCTTCCCCTACAAGCAACCATCAAAATAGATGAGGCTTTACCACAGCTGCAGCCAGGGGAAGCCGCTGCTGAAATTTGAAGCCTACTCAACTCTAGGCAGCTAGAAACTGTCTGCAAGCTGGGTGGATGGTTCTGAGTATCTCAGCGGCAGTGTGAATGCTCTGGTGTGGCTCAGCGGGCCAGCTGCTAGCTGGGAGCACCTGTGGAGAGAGGGCGCTTTCCTGGCCTAGTCTGTCGTCAGGGTGGTGGTGGGGGGACCAGCAGGCTGTCCCAAATGGGGCCAAGGTCCCGATCCTGACACCAGATAATATGGGCAATTACCAATACAGAGCCAGGTAGAAATATAAGGGTATTCAATAGGGAACAGCCTTACTTACAGAGCGACCTAGCCAGCTGCCGTGACAGCAATCTGTACAGCAAGCTGAAAAGTGAAACTGAAAGCAAAACCCAGCCACCTGAAACTCTCACTCTACGTCACCCTGACCACGCCCTTTACTTTTAAAATGTATGTGTGTCTGTGTGTGTATGTATATATGTATGTGCATATGTATGTATGCATGTATGTATGCGCACAACAGACATGTCAGGTTCTGGTGGTTGGAAGAAGGTGCTGGACCTCCTGAAGTGGAGTCACAGGTGGTCGAAGCTGCCGTGTGGGTGTTGGGTCCTCGAGAAGCACAGTCTGAGCTCCTAGCTGCTGAGCCATCTCTCCAGCCTCCCAAAGGAGAAGTTTAAATGGGCTGTAAAGTACTGAAAAGTTGAAAGCTAAGCATAGAGGTGTATTCTTACCTCTCACCATCTGGGAAGTGGAAAATAGAAGAATCGGAAGTTCAAGGCCAGCTTCAGCTAAGAAGTGAATTTAAACCAACTTGGTTCTTGCTTAAAGAAACCAACCGACCAAATAAGAAAGGGGGAAAAAAGAATACATTAGGTTTTTAACCATGTAAAACTAAATTATGCTTTTGTTGTTTATTTTAGCAAGTGATGAAAATAATCAAATGGTTTTAGATTTACGTTTCTGAACCTAGTGTGATCTCTATACTTAATTTTTAAAAGGGACAACTTAAGGGTCTGGGGACATGGCTCAGTGGTTAAGAGCACTTCCTGCATTTGCACAAGACTGTGGTTGATTGTCATCATCCATGTCATGTGGCTCACAACTGACTGTGACTTCTGCTCCAGGGAACCCTACACCTCTGCCCCCATAGTTACCTGCACTCAAATGCACATAAACATAATTGTAAAAATAATAAATCTAAGAAAAGAAAAAAACTTAATCTAGGTACAGGATCTAAATAATAGCCAATTTAACAAGTTACTGCTAAAAGAAGAGTAGTTTCTTAGAACTAAGGTAGCTCACTAGGGAGCCTCCAGCAAGCAGTGTGTCCACTCATCAGTGGTGTGAGAGGGGCCACATTCATTATTCTGTCAGTGAGTGCTGCAAGGTCCTGAGTGAGATTATTCTGACTGTTAAATACAGTCCTCGTTCTCGTGAAATTATTCAAGTTGTGGAGTTAATAGCACTTCTCTTCTACGGCGGTGTGGTTGGGAGGTTTAGTAACTGTTTTTATGTATCTAAAAACAGCAGTGTCTGGCACACAGAGATTAGTCACTATCTCTTGTATTATACATGATAGAATTGATTTGAGAAATTTGGCCGATATTGGATTGAGTAGTATATAACATTTTGATTAAAATTCTGAGAAAACTATTGTTTGTTCTTCAGTGTTTTCACCATCACTATTTGAGGTTGTTATTTCCTGAATATAGAAAATAATTAACTTCTATATGAGGAGCTACATGGATAAGGAACACACAGTAGGGCTATTCACTTCAGAGATCCAGGAGGCAGCATTGCTGCTGTGGGTTGGTGTGTGTGTCACGCAACACACTTTTAAGGTGAGCAAACAAACAGCTTTGAAAGAGCCAGGTAGAAAGGGAAAGAAAAAATCTTATAAAATGCAAATACATTTAATGAAATATTCCTACACCAGAAACATAATTACATACTGAAAGTAGAATTTAAAGTCAAACTAGGTTTCAGTAAAAGCTGTCAGTGTTTCTAAAATTAACACATGAATTTAATTCAGTTCCACTTTAAAAGTCTAGTTTATCAGGTTAGGGAGTGAGATAAGCTGATTTTGTGGTTTTTATTTGGGGGGAAGGGGGGTAAGAGTTCACTGTGTAGACTATGGTGGCCTGGAGTGCAGGAAGTCACACGTGTCTGTCTGGCCAGTGTTAGATTAAAGAAGGCACCACTGCATGTGTCCAGGTAATGGAGCTGTCGAGCTCTTCTCAGAATACCCAAGAGAGTACATTGTATATCTGACCCTGCTGTCATTATCAGTTCCTGCCTGAAACACCCTGGCCAAAGAACAACTTGGGCAGGAAAGTGTTTATTGAGCTTTCACTTCCACACCACTGTTTATCATTGAAGGAAGTCAGGACAGGAACTCACACAGGACAGGAACCTGCAGGCAGGAGCTGAGGCAGAGGCCATGGAGGGGTGCTGCTTACTGGCTTGCTGCTCACTGGCTTTCTCAGCTTGCTTTCTTAGAGAAGCCAGGACCACCAGCCTAGAGGTGACACCACCCACAATGGGCTGGGCCCTCCCCATCAATCACTAATTAAGAAAATGCCCTACAGCACGGTCTTATGGAGGCATTTTCTCAGTTGAGATTCCCTTCTCTCAGATGACTCTAGCTTGTACCAAATTGTCATAAAACTAGCCAAGACACCACCCTATGTTAACACTTAAGTAGAGAAGGAATGACAACAAACATGGAAGTTACTCACTGCATATGGTACTCGATGGAGAAACGAGGTGATTGTCCATTGTGTTTGTGCGTGCATGCATGTGCGTGTGTGCTTGTGCATACTTGTGTGTGTACGTGTGTGCTCTTGAGTGCGGGCATGTACACCGTTATGCCTGTGTGGAGGTTAGGATGGTCTCAGGCGCTAGCTAGTCTTTTTCTTTGCTTAAGGCAGGGTCTTTTCTTGGTTGTGGATTGTTTCCTCAGCTAGCCTAGCTGGTTGAGCTTCCTCCCATCATCTAAAAGACTGGGTTACAGACGTGTGATGCTGCATCCAGTTTCTACATGGGTTCTGGTTCTGGGAACTGGAGCACAGAACCTCACATCTGGGTGACACGATTTACCGTTAAGGCCATCTCCCTAGATTCTTGTGTGTTTATGTATGTTTAACTATTTTACTTTTTACAAGGAGTAAATTATCTGATTGAATGAATACATACAATTTAGCAGGAAAAATTGGTAGCAATTCAACCTAAAGTTATTCCATTTTAGTTAGAATTTAAAAGGGGGTTATTATTGGTTAAATTATAATTTAAGGACTCTCTCAAATTTCCTTAATACATCCTAAAATAATGAGATGCACTATATTTCAGCCTTCCTGAATTTTTGGTGCCTTCTAGAAATGCAAGATTCATTTTTACATCAACAATTCTGAAAAGAATATTTCCTTTCCTCTCCTCTCCTCTTCCAAAGGTATGCAACCACTCATGTATTCAGTTCAGGAAGCTCTAAATGCCAGACCGTGGTGGATTCGTATGGGCACTGACATTTGTTACTACAAGTAAGTATTGTTACAGAAGCTGAGTACTGGGGTATTCCATTCTGCTTCAGTGTAACACTGAACTATACGCACACTAAAGTGACTGGGAAACGGGGAGCCTGATTGAGAGGATGCCTCCAAGATTAGGCAAGCCTGCACTGCATCAATGGGGGAGGGACTTGCCCATTTGGGTGGGGCCATCCCTGAGCTGGTGGTCCTGGGTTCTCTAAGAAAGCAGGCTGAGCAAGCCCTGAGGAGCAAGCCAGTAAGCAGCCCTCCCCCTTCATGGCCTCTGCATCAGCTCCTGCCCCCAGGTTCCAGCCCTGTGTGAGTTCCTGCCCTGACTTCCTTCAGTGATGAAGAGTGATGTAGAAGTGTAAGCCAAATAAACTCCTTCTCCCCAAGTTACTTTGGTCATAGTAACCCTAATTTTTATTAACTCTTTGGGAATTTCATAAATATGTATTTTTTTATCCTAGTCAACTCCTACCCCTTCCTCTAACTCCTCTCAACCCCCAGTCCTGTCTCCCTAAAGCCCCCAACTTTGTCTCTTCCTTCTTCTTTTTCCTCTTCCGCCTCTTGGAGTCCTATGGAGTCCAATTTGTGCTGCCCATATACCCGTGTGGGCGACATCCACTGGAGCATGATTGACCTACCAGGGGCCACACAGAAACAGCTCTCTCCTCCAGAAGCCATCAGATAACCATAGTCCCTGACTGGTGTGGAGGCTTGTTAGCCGTGTGCACTGGCTTGGTTGTGTGCAGGCAGCCTCACTGCTGTGCTTCCTCTTCTTTCCTCCGTGACCTCGAGATTTTAGAATCTTTCCTCTCTTTTCTTCTGAAGTGCTCCCTGAGCTTGTGTGGAAGGGTATGTGTTGTGTATGGTGTAGATCTCCTATTTGTGACTGCAGCTTTGCTTCTAAACAATCTAGAATTATTAAGTCCTTGATTCTCATTTGACTCTAATTGTATTTGTAAAATGTTCCCGATAACTCCACTATATTTTACAATGCTTATTTTATTTCCTATAAAAATATGTTAAAAACACATGATTCCTGTCTTCATGTAGTTGTCAGCACCCTGGGGTTGTTTGTGTGCGTTCCCTGGTTTGGAAAGCTAGCAGGTGTGGTTCAGTGTGACAACTGGAAAGGCTATTTTGTGAGTGAGTCACACCTTTCCTTGGTAGAGGGGCCAACGATTACAGTTTGCTGATGTCTTTTCAGAAATATTTTACTAATGAACACATACTTTCTGATTAAACTTTAAGATTTAACCTATATAAGTATCTGACTCACAATTCTGTCCCACCTCTCAGATGGGCACAGATTTGCCCTTTCTCAGCATGGACTCTGCCTTCCCCTGTGTGTTCACTAAGGGAATAGTCTCTTCATACCCCTGGAGGATACCCTTGGCTGTGAGCTGCCTGATAGCTAAGCCTTTGTAACTGAGCCCACTGTCTGTTCACGTGAGATTTCAGATTCCCTGTGGCCTTCTCTTGGAACATAAATGGTAAACAGGAGAGGACGTGCTTCAGTTTGAAAACCTCTGCATCTAAACTAAATCCTGACATTCTAGTTTTTAATGATCATTTCCCATCAGTCACACAAAGTTTTGTATGCTCATAATTTTGACCTTGGTGTTTACCTCTCTTGGTTGCTGGTTTCCATCTTGTTAGTCTTGAGTTTTCCATAAAGTGATTTTGACTTTTAATGTTGTGCTCCTCCTTTTAAAGCTTTGTCTGAAGATGATGACTTGTAGATTTTACACAGATTTAATGGTTTCTGCTTGTTTTTGGAAAAACCTAGGTGTTAAATGCTGTCACTTTCTGGGAAAGAAATGGCTTCATGTCAGTGGGGTTCTGTCAGTCCATGTTTGTCATCAAGATCAGCAGAAACAGAGCAAATGTATACCCTGATCTCCACTTACAGTGCTTGTAGAGTTTCAATGACAGCTCAGGAGGATGGTGCTCCTGGACCACTCTTTCTGGCTGTTTCCCTCGTTATGGTGACATGCTGGAGCCATGGAGCTGCCATGGCTGAGCACTGTCAAGATGTAAAGAGAGTCACTGACGCGGAGGCTGTGAGGGCCATGTGCTATGCTGTGCTCAGTCTAGAGAAGAGAGAGAGCAGTGCTGGCAGACGGCATGAGGGACGACCTTCTCCACGTGCTCCTGCTGCTCCTGTTTGAAAACTTGGTCTCTAGTTGGTGGAACTGTTAGGGAATGGTTAGGAGGTGTGGCCTTGTTGGAGGAGGTGTGCCACTGGGGGCAGGCTTTGAAGTTTCAAAACCCCACCCCAGTGTGCTCTTTCTCTGCCCCGTGCTCATGGATCGGTTTGTTAACTCTGAGCTACTGCTTCAGTGCCTGGCCGCCTGGTACTGTGCTCCCCGCCATGGTGGTCATAGCATGATGGACTATAACCTCAAACGGTAAGCCCTAAATAAACTCTCATGGCAATAGAAAAGTAACATAGTGTCTGTTGACTAAAAACAGTTCGGTGAAACCGACTATCCACTGGGGTTTTCTCTTTCTCTTTGAAATTCTAATTTATAAAATTATCAGAGGAAAATGAGAACATCTCTGCATGGAAAATCAAGTGCTTTGTATTTTGAATCGCAGAAATCACTTCTCTAGAAGCTCAGTTGCTGCAGGGGGACAGAAGGGCAAGTCCTACTATACCATCACATTCACCGTGAGCTTCCCGCATAAAGATGACGTCTGCTATTTTGCCTATCACTATCCATACACATATTCAACTCTGCAGGTGAGAGACACGGGCTGTAAACTCACCAACATCACTTTGTATTATGAGTAAATATCAGATAATTGGAAATAAGTTGGTTGTGGTTAAATAAATTAATACAACACGGAAGGTTCAGGGATCACCAAACGTTATAGGTAGAAATGTGACGATGCGGTAACTGCGAAAGCCTGGGGATGGCTCAGAGTATAAAGTGCTCACTACACAAGCACGAGGGCCCAAGTTTGGATCAGTAGCACCCACACAGAAAACAGATATGGTCTGGTGATCCCCTGAACCCCAGTGCTGGGGCAAAAGAGCTGGATCCTGGGTATGTGGTTCCAGTTTAGTGAGACACTCTGTCTCAGAAAAGAAAACCAAAAGTAAAGATAGAGAAGCAATGGAAACTTGACACCCATGAGTGAGCAGATCTGCACACGTGTGCACACTTGCTCACCCCCCATGCTTCCACACATGAAAATAATTTTAAAAAGAAATAGGAAGAGCCAGGTGATGGTGGCATAGGCCTTTAGTCCCAGCACTGGGGAAGCAGAGGCAGGCAGAACTCTGTGAATTCAAGGCCAGCCTGTTCTACAGAGAGAATTCCAGAACAGTTAGGACTGTTACATAAAGAAGCCCCATCTTGGAAAAATGAAGAAGAAGAAGAAGAAGAAGAAGAAGAAGAAGAAGAAGAAGAAGAAGAAGAAGAAGAAGAAGAGGAGGAGGAGGAGGAGGAGGAGGAGGAGGAGGAGGAGAGGAGGGAGGGAGGAGGAGGAGGAGGAGGAGGAGGAGGAGGAGGAGAGGAGGAGGAGAGGAGGAGGAGGAGGAGGAGAGGAGGAGGAGGAAGAGGAGGAGGAGGAAGAGGAGGAGGAGGAAGAGGAGGAGGAGGAGGAAGGAAGGAAAATCTATGTAAATTTTATTTATCATGTGTGGAAGTTGATACTTTCAGTTTAACTAAAAGCACTAAATCTTGTAGAAAAATGTAACAGTAGCAAAGTATGGCCACATTTGAATTTTTCTGTAGGAAAATTAATTTTTTGGTATTAGAACTAGGTTCATTCTGTAATCAGAGGCTCCAGTTCCTTAGAATGTGAATATAAGCTGTTAGATTGCTGGATGTCTGTATTATACAACAAAACTAAAGCTAAATAAAGTGAGCAAACAGCCAGCTGTGGCAGATTTATCTGCTTGCTCAGACGGTAGAGCATGGGACTCCTAATCCCAGCGGCATGGTGTTGTGCCCCACATTGGGTGCCAAATATTGCATGAGTAACAAAAGACCCAGAGACTGATATTGGGGTTCAAGCTTCAAGCTGAAGATAAGAAAAGCAAAGCAGCCTGGTACTAGCTCTCACTCTACCTCAGACTGAAAGGACTGATCATGTCTCCACCACCCTCAGACTGTAATCCCAGGATGGCTATGCTCTCTTCAACATGGCTGGAGAATCCTGAGACTTCAGGGTCTTCCTATCCTCAATGTGGCTGGAGAGTGACTCCCTGATATAGACTACTGAAGACCCTGCTCCTATCTTTTATGCCCTTCTAGTGCTGGCATTAAAGACATGTGATCCCAGATGCTGATATAATCTTTGTGTGAGCTGTTTCTCTTTAGGACTGGATCAATCTTGTGTAGATCTGGGTGGCCTTGGACTCACAGAGATCCGTCTACCTCTTAATCCTGAGTCATAGGATTAAAGGTGTATACCACCACCTCCTAGCTTCTGGCTGCTGGGATTAAAGGTGTTTGTCACCACTGCCTGATTTTTATAGCTTGAGGCTGACTTTGCTTTCTGAATCCTCAGGCAAGCTTTAATAAATCATAAATAGTATATCACCACATTTATCCTCACAACAAAAATCTCTGTTCTAGTGGCAGGGGTACTGGGGGATGATGAAATACATGACTGTAAGTCATCCCAAGCCTGTAGAGCAGAGATGGAAGGCTAAGGACACCATCCGAGCCTTGCTGTGTTTTAGTAGAGGGTGACAGGCTCATAGCATGGACATTTCTTCATCCTAGAAAAGTAGTAATATATGCATATTGTATGTGTACATTCATACATATGTGCTCATTATTGCATATATATTACTAATCTTGAAATCAGAAGGAATTGTTCATAATTTGTGGTATGTAATTTTAGCTTGCTATTATGCAGCTTTAGTTATAATTCCAGCATTCTAAGTGCTTTGCAGAACAAATGCTTTTTCCCAGCTCAAATTGGCAGCAAAGGCTGAGCTGAGCTTGTGTGAACTCATTTAGAATATTGACTCCACTTCAGGAAGCCCTGCTGCTGTGCTGGGTAAAACTAGCAGGTGGTACCTTGCTCCTGTCCTGCACAGGTTGCTGCTTGTGTTATGTTTGGCCTTGAGGGTTTTAGTGAGAGTTTTGGGAACCGGGTTAGCTTCTGGTTCTGAGGGTATCTAGATGCGTTATCTACATATATCAGTAGCAAATTTTGAAATGATTGTATACTTTGCTTTTAAACTTTTGTCAAGATGCATCTTCAGCAGTTGGAATCAGCACATAATCCTCAGCAGATTTACTTCCGAAAGGATGTGCTGTGTGAGACCTTGTCTGGAAACAGCTGTCCCCTGGTGACCATCACAGCAATGCCAGAGTCCAATTACTATGAACACATCTGTCAATTCAGTAAGTCTGTCTTCTTCACTCAACATGCCAATCATTCTCCTTATGTTTGCTTTCTATGTATTTTAGAATGGAAAACACTAAGAGCAGGCATGAGAAGATTTGGATTCTAGTCTTGGTCCTACTCGTAGTTGTAGACCTACTCTACGCCTCAGTTGTCTCCTTTGGGAAGTGAGAGAGTCCTGAGATTTCCTCTCAGGACTCCTTTGATAATCATGTTTTTTAGTTCTTATTTCTAGAAATCATTCTGAAGCAAAAATACAACAGGATTTTTAGAGTTCAAATATTTTGATAGCTAGCACTAAATAGCTACTTGTTTTCCCCCCATTATTTAAAATTTAAAAATTACCTCAATTTTACAGCTCAGGTAATAAAAATAAGAACATAGTTCAATTTGTGATAAGTATTTGAAATTAACAACAACAACAAAGGAATGCTGTGCATGGATGTGGGGTAGTGAGTTGAGTGATTGTAGGACCGTGTAAATGCACCATGACACGCTGTCTCACTGTGCTAGCATACAGACTTAGATTGCTAATATTTTCATTCTCTCTGTGAGTTTATGAAATACAATTTGCATTTTAAACTTTCCCAGGTGGTATCCTCTCGTTAGGACTCTGTGTGCTCCTGTCACAAGGTCCCTCACACGGCAGCTCACCTGCATTCCCTGTGTCTTTCTCTGTAGGGCCAGTGCAGAGTGTGTGTGTGAATGTTCATAGTGAGTTTCCCCAAGGCTCCATCAGAATTCACACCAGAGAGAAATGTCATTCAGATTTGTAGTAACTGTTCATTTTAATTGAGATTTTATGTGCACCTTAGGAAATCGCCCTTACATTTTCCTGTCTGCTCGGGTCCATCCTGGAGAAACTAATGCAAGCTGGGTCATGAAAGGAACCCTGGAGTACCTCATGAGTAATAGCCCCACCGCCCAGAGCTTAAGGGAGTCCTACATTTTTAAAATTGTTCCTATGCTAAATCCAGATGGTGTCATCAATGGAAAGTAAGTTAAGCAGTACTTACAGGAACATCATAGATTGTTATGGTGTCTGTATATAAATTTATTGTTCTAATAGTGCTCAAGTTAATTCAGAAAATGGATTTGATGATTTTTTTCTAGAAGAAATCAAGTTTCTGTGAGTCATTCATCAAAGATAAACTTTTAAATGCATGTGTCAGTGTTATGATTCCATGAGAATGTGATTTCATATAACCTTTCTTGAATTGTTTTAGGAAGCTATGTCAGGATATGAGAAAGGTCTTTAGTATATCAACTTTGCTTCCGTTGTTAGTCATGTGATTGTAGAGTGTGTTCTGCTGGATGACAACATTGGTACACAGTTCCCGTGAGCAGATGGAGATGTATTTACAGTTTTCAAGACTGTATGATTTTCATACATTTGCCTTTCTCAGATGGAGGGCTCACATAGCACATGTACAAGACAAGTTATGCACTCAGCATATAGAATTAGTATAGCAAATGGTTAGTGTTTAGTCAATAGAGAATGTCTCCTTTAATAAATTTTGTAAGTACAGAGGAAAAGCCTAGAATTGGCAATTTATTTTTTGTAACTTTAAAAAGTTTATTTTAAATTTGAAATCATCATTGTTACAAAAACATGACATAAGATTTTACATATAGCAAATGATGGATATGTGTTTACTTAATGAATACTATGTAAGTTCAGTTGAGCGCTGTTGGCATTTACTTGAATACTTAACTGGGATAAGTCACAAAGTTGAATCAGAAGTGTATGTGACTGTCTGTGGCACTCGTATTTTCTGTCTTTGTCGACTGTGTAGTCATCGATGCTCTTTAAGTGGAGAGGATTTGAACAGACAGTGGCAAAGTCCAAACCCAGATTTGCACCCTACGATTTACCACGCAAAGGGGCTACTACAATACCTGGCTGCAGTGAAGCGCTTACCTCTGGTACGTGGCTGTGTTTGTTTGCCTTTGTATGCACAGATGTACTTATTGATTAATGGCAGTATATTTTAAGTTATGTTTTTAGATTACCATGCAAAGTGACGTCTTCACACCTCTGTGTCATTTTACCGTGTTTTCCTGTGTTCCCTGCCCACTGCCTTCGCCTGTCTTGCTTTCCTCCCACCTGGAGCAGGCTTGTCACCTCCCTGTGAGTCCTCTTTCTGCTCTCTTATTACCTCTGCTCCATCTCCCTTCCTAGATTGTGACCTGCACGCACAGCTTTAACCTGGGTTCCATGTATGCCAGTATTTGTTTTTCTGTGTTTAGTTGACTCTACTTAACGTCATGATTTACAGTTGCATCTGTTTCCACAGATGATGAAATTCTCATCCCTGGCTGTTGACGTAGATGAGTATGTGTGGCTCATACAGTAGCTCTACCTGTAGTTTTTGAGGAATGCCCACACCGACTCCCATAGCTACTGCACAGGTTTCTATCTCTGAACAATGAGCAGAGCTCCTCTTCCCCTCCTTCCTGTCAGCGTCTGTTGCTTTTTTTTTTTTTTTTTTTTTTTTTTTTTGTGATAGCTACTCTTGTTGGCATGAGGTAAAATCTCAGAGTAGTTTTAATTTACATTTCTCTAGTGGCTAAGGATGCCAAATTCTTTCTTTTTTTTTTAAAATTGCATCTATCTATCTATCTATCTATCTATCTATCTATCTATCTATCTATCTATCTTCTATGTATGAGGGTTGGCATTCCTGTCCACAGTACAGGTGTGGAGGTCAAAGGGAAACTAGGAGTTGGTTCTCTCTCTCTACTGTGTGGGTCCCCAGACACCTTTTCAACTATTTATTACACATTTGTATTTCTCCTTTTGAGAACTCTTTTTGTTTTTTTTTTTGTTTTGTTTTGTTTTTTTGTTTTTTGGGTTTTTTTTTTTTTTTTGGTTCTTTATACCATTTATTGAATGGGTGATTTTTTTTTAGTGTTTCTAAAAAAATTCTTTATAGTGTTTAGATATTAATCCTATGTCTGATGTGTAGTTGGCAACAATTCCCCAACCTTCCACACATAAAAACAAAACCACAAGATTTAGGGCTGGAGAGATGGCTCGGTGATTAAGAGCACTGGCTGCTCTTCCAGAGGATCTGAGTTTGATTCCCAGCACCCATGTGGCTGCTCAAAATGATCTGTGGCTCCAGTTTCAGGGCATCCAACATCTTCAGGCCTTTGCAGACACCAGGCCCACACTTGGTGTATATACATACATACAGGTAAAACATCTATATACATTAAATAAAATAATTTAAAGAATAAAAATTTTTGTGTTGCTATGCTTGTATGACACGTGTTCAGGTGCCTGAGCAGGTCTGAAGAGGGCCTGGGTTCCTTGGAGCTAGATTTACAGGTGGTCACAGGCAGCCCGTCACGGGTGCTGGGAACCGAGCCCATGTCTCTCAGAAGAACAACTTGTGCTCTTGAGCTTTCGCTCCAACCCATCTGTGGGTGGAGGCTTCTTGTCCCACCCACCAGTTCCCAGATAACCATACTAAGGCTTAATATTAATTATAATTGTTTGTCCGATGGCTCAGGCTTTTTACTGGATAGCTCTACATATAAATTAAGCCATTTCCTTTCCTAATATTCTATATTTTATCACGATGGCTCGTGACTTGTTAGCTCACATCTTGCTTCCCTGGCGTCTGCTTGACTCTGCCTTCTTTCTCTATCTCTGTTTGGATTTCCCACCTAGCTATATTCTTCTTCCCTGTCATAGGCCCAAACAGCCTATTTATCAACCAATAAAAGCAACACATATTTGCAGCATACAGAAGGACATCCCACATCGTCTCCCCTTTTCTATTTATCTTTTATCATAACTAAGGAAAAGTTAACTATAACTATCTTTCTTCAACTCCATCAAAGACCCCAGAAGGATATATTACCTAACTAAACTGGAAGTATATTGTAAGTAACTTCCAAAACTCTAGAAATGACAGAGCCTGGAAGTCACCCAAAGTTCTTCTGTAATGTTGGGGCATCTATCTTTAGCCCTACCTGGCAGACTTTTCAATGAAGCAGGAAATTTGAAGATCTGTTCAGCCATGCTCTGGCAAAGTTTTGTCAGTTGTTTTCTTCTGTGTCCTGCAGAATGTCTGGCAGTTTCTTTTGTGAAGCAGGAACCCTGAAGGACCATCCAGTCTTGTTTTTGCAAGTTCAGCAGTTACTGTCCTGTGGGTCCTGCATGTCCAGTTTATACAGCATAGAGTCAAACAGTTCGGGCAAGAGCAATGTCTTGCCCATATGGCTAGTCTGGTCATATTGAAAGCAAATTTCATAAGGAGCTTCTTCGATGCCCATCATCCTCTTGAAGTAATTGGTGCTGCCAGAAGCAGACATGTCTCACTTTCACGAAAAGTCTAAGTTCTTAAAACATTTTAAATGCCATATTCTGTAGGTCTTTGAAGTGATTGAAGATTACCTATCCATCTGAAATATGTATCTACATATCTAGAAATCCTGACAAGAATGCAAGTTTGACTATCATACATGATTATTAATTTGTATTTAACTACATATTGCATTTTTAATTGAGCTGTATAAACACAATGCCTTAAAGAAGAGTAGAAATATACATATGGCGTATCAAAATTGACCTTAAACTTGTATCAATAAACCAAAATTCATACTAATGTATTCATTTCCATTTCATATTTTTTTTCTTTAGAAAGAGATTGACTGTGGTCATTAACCATTTTTATAACCAACCCCCTTTAAATGAAAATAAACATTTATAAACAATATTTGAGAATTTGGGAGTAGTTTTCTAAACTACTTTCTGCTGATTGTTGGGCACAGTGGTCTTATTGGGACCCAAAGAAAATTTTGAATTATGGTTAAGTCCTGACTGGGGTATTTTCTGTGGTTGGTCTATCTCAGACAGAACCCCTGAAGCTGTCATGGATGTTGCATCACCTGGGTCACCATTTTGGGGGTCTTGTTTGATCAAACCATATTAGACTGGAAGGAATCCACAGCTTCTCATCTTCTGTGGAAACAAAAGCAGAACCTCTTTTCCAAAGTAACATGTCCTTAGACCGAAATTTTGAAGTCAAGATACCTTTATGTTGGTTTAGCTTAGCAGCTCCCACAATCAAATATCACTCTGTAGTTAGCTCATTAACAGTCAAAAAATTCAAAGAAAACACAATAGCATACATAATCCAGGCTCTGTGTATTTTTTATCTTTACATGGCCCATTATATTTTTTTACTCTATTTCTTTTTTAAGGACCTTAGTTTATTATCGTTAATTTTTTTATCTATGACTGTGTATCCTCTATCCTTTCTCTCCCAAGCCCATATTTATCAAATGCACTGTGAGCCCCCCCCTTTTGTTTGAATCTGTCCTTGTGTGTCTGTAATTCTGTTTTGACGAGGAGAGTGTTCATGATGCTAAGTGGTGGTGGTTAGGAATAAGTGGTTGGCTACACTCCATTCCTTGTCTCCCTGAGAGTCCAGCTTCATGCAGAGGTACTGGTGCCAGCCATGTGCACGGACTACAACTCTGGGGAGATTTTTAGGTCCATGCCACAAGCTGCTCAGAAACTCCATGCAGGGTTTTTTGAGACAGGGTTTCTCTGTGTATCCCTGGCTGTCCTAAAACTAGCTCTGTAGACCGGGCTGGCCTTGAACTCACAGAGATCCACCTGCCTCTGCCTCCTGAGTGCTGGGATTATAAGCATGCACCACCACCGCCCAGCCTCCAGGTTTCTGCTGCTAACGCTGAGTCAGGAAGACATTTCTTTAAGGAGCTGTGTGTCTGCTTGCCTCCAGCAGACAGAGCCCACCTGATAAAATGCTGCTACCAGGAAGCCATGCTTAACCCTGTTTTTTTGTGTTTAGAATCCTTTTTAAATTTTTGTCAGGTTGTATGTGGAAGTTCTTGACAAACGTTTGGGAGCCACATGTGGCTGGAGGTTTCTTGTCCTGCCTTCCAGTTCCCAAATAACCACCCCAAGCCTTAATATCATTTATAATTGTTTGGCCGATGGCTCAGGCTTCTTACTGGGTAGCTATACATATAAATTAACCCACATTGGGTGCCAGACGAAGTGCGAACCCACAAAAGTGTGATAACCAATTTATTACTGGTGCAATGCAAAGACAGACTCACAGACACAGAGCCAAGCAGATGCTGCTGCTTGGTCTCTGACCACACCAAGCATGAGCAAAGCAAGAGAGTGAGAACACACTTCCACTCCAGCTTATCAATTGTCTGTCACATAGCAGACAATACCATACCCTACAACTTGCTGCCCCAAGGCTATTGGCAGAATGAGTTCCCACAACACTTCCCTCCTTTCCTTTATGAGGTTGTCTACTTTTTTGGGCAGACACTTTAATTTTATGTAATCCCATTTGCCAATTAGAATTATTTCCTGTACCATGAGTTCTTTTCAGAAAATCCTTGCCTACGCTGCTTCTTGAAGTGCTTTCCTCTACCACTCTGAAAGCTTCAGGCCTCATTCAGGCCTTTGGTCTGTTTTGTTGGATTCAGTGCCAGGTGTAGGATGCAGCTTTGTCTTTATAGAAATGTGGAAACCCATGTGCTCCAGACTTGTTAAGAAGGCCGTTGTCTTGGTTACTTTTCTGTTGCTGTGATAAAACATATGATCCTGACCATTTTTAGAAGACAGTTTATTTGGGTGAGAGTCCATGACCCTAGTGAAGAGCACGGCATCAGGAAGTGTGGCTCTGGAGCAGACGCTGAGAGATCACATCTTAGAGCACAACCCAGAGGCCAGGAAGCTACCTGGGAGTGACGTGGGCTTCTGAAGCCTCTTTCTCCTGTTTGATTGGAGTGGAGAAAGGAGGCACCCTTGCGTTATTCCAAAGTCTGGGGGAAGTGCCTTCAGGCTTTCCCTATTTACTGTAATATTGATTGCAGGCTTGTTTTACACAGCCTGCTGGTGTTGATATTCCTGGTTTCTTTGGGACTCTTGTGGAGGGGCATTCAGCCTGCTGGAGGCTTTGTCTGTAATTTCTGCCCTCAAGTCCTTTATATGTTATGCGACTTAACTGAGTGAGACCAGCTCAGCCATGGTGGCTGATTCTAACATGTTCTTGAATTTGCTTTGTAAGGATTTTAGTCATCATTTTTGCAAGTGTGTTCATCTGAGAAACTGGCCTTTAAGTTTGACGTCTGTGTCCAGCTTTGGTGCTACAGTTGTTAGAGTTTTGTTTAAATTAGAAATAAAGAAAGAAAAGAGGAGGAGACACAAGACTAAGAGACATATTAGACATGTTAACCAGTTTACTATAGGCCTGGTAGAGTAGGGAGACTAAGAGAGAAGAGGAACAGGGTTAATGGCTGACCGCCATGGCCAGTCACCATAGAGAGGCAGAGAGAGCACGTAGGTGGGAGAAGAGAAGAGCAGAACAGAGAACAGAGAACAGAGAACAGAGAACAGAGAGAGAGAGAGAGAGAGAGAGAGAGAGAGAGAGAGAGAGAGAGAGAGAGAGCGTAAATGGGCAGGGGCCTATCTTTTAAAGGGGTCCTGCACCTGTGTGCAGACTCAGTTCCCATGGAACCCTGGGCTGACCAGGGTACTGTCTGTTCTGCCAGGTAACAGAGGCAGGCAGCATAATGCCTTAACCTTTCAATCCCACCTTTACTTATTATTAAAAAAAAAGATGGGGTGTTAGACATGGCAGATTAAGGAATAAGGGAGTCGAATTCTCAAGACTGCTTTCTGCTGACGTGGGGGGCGTTGACCATCTTTGGGGGACCTGAGAAGGTTGGGATGGTGACATGTCCTGGGGTAGCTGGTTGTTTCATCACAGTCCAGGCTGTATGGAACTCCCTGACGCCTCTTAGACCTGGCAAGATGTTGGCAGAGCAGAGGACAAGGTTAAGTTTAGAAAAAATTTTTTTCTTAGGTCATGTCACTTGAGGGGAAGATTGTAAGATGAGGGAGGGGTTCCCAAGAAGTCCCAACATGAGGGAAGGGATTCCTGGGACCAGGGAAAGATTGAATAACTGAAGTGAATCTGACCTGTTTGTTTGGATCCAACAACAGAGCTGACCTGTTTGTTCAGCTCTCTGGAACTTACAAGAATCCTTAGAGTTTGTGGAAACATAAGTATTAGACACATTAGCAGCATATTCATGTTAGAAGCAACTTGGCTGAAAGCATTAACATTTTAAAATTGACAGATTTTTTTTTTTAGGACAATGAAAAGCATTTTAATCTTGACCATATAGTTATGATTCTATAGTGGTATTGTAGAACTTTACTATGAACAGTAGCATGATAAATAGAGAAATCAGGAACATATTTCATTCTTTTTAATGTCTCAAGTCACCTTATCATCACTTAAGCCCTTTTATCCTCAGACCTTTATAACTTTAATTCATACACTTTACATTACCATCTTAGACCTTCCATTTTCAGACCTTTACACCTTCCATTCTCAGACCTTCATAACTTTCATTTATCCACCATGCTAGACCTTTCTATCCTCAGACCTTCGTAACTTGCACTTTCAGACCTTCATGCATCTTACACTTTCCTATCTTTACATAGATAAACCCTAAAATACCTGTTCCTGAAGTCTGTTTTGCTTTAAGCTGGCAAGACTACCAGTCGTCAAAAGCATCAGAGTTCTTGAGAAGGATAAGATTTTACCTGAATTAATGATTAAAGAATAACAGAGACTTGACGGCAGGCTGTATGGACAGCCAGCTCCAAGATCCTCCATCCATAGTAGCGGGCTGCAGGACACCTGCCTTCTTGCTGATAGCATGTGACATATGGATTACAGACTACAGGAAGGCTCCCTACCGTTGGCCCAAGCAACTCCGGGAAAGTCAAGTCCTCTTGTCCACGGTCTGGAGTACCTTGTAGCAGTTGAGGTGAAGGGCAGGGTTGCTCAGTGACTAGTGTTGTCACTGACTCGAGATGAAGTTTCTTCAGTGCTCCTCAGTCTTCTTGGATGAAATGGGGTGGAGCCAGAAGCTGGCCTGTCTCTCTGTTATGAAAAGCTTTTTAACAAAACATTTTAAATGCCATGTTCTCTAGATCTCTGAGCATTTGAGGGCTGTCTGTCCTAGTATCTCAGCAGTCAAAAGTTTGCCTTTAGAGAAAACTCCCTTTTTGTAATAAAAAAGCTGTACCTTTGTAAACGGCTTACAGGATGAACTGAGTGGTATAAATATTTTGTTAATTTGAAATGGACCTTTGTGATTTTAAACTTTCATCATCATTTAAAGATACATGAGTTAAATTTAAGTTGTATAGAGTTAGCTTATATTTTAAGTATAGTTAAATTAGACCTTTATGACTTTAAATGTTTACCATCATTTAAAGATCTATAGCAATTTAGAAATATGAGTCTTAGTACAGTTTAATTTAAGTTGTATATAGTTATATAGGTATTAAGTTAAATTACAGGTATAGAGACAAGCAGGACTGGATAACAGTAAAAAGAGGAACCAGAATGCAATCTCTGATCCATACATTGTAGCAGACAGACAGGAGATTTAAAGGGACAGAGTAGACTTAAACAGAGGGCCCTGGAAAGACACAGTATTCTGTAAACAAGCCATGAGCAACAGAGCCAGTGAAAGAAGAAATCACAGACAAATAAATAGATAAATAAATAGCAAAAAGAAATCTGACAGAAAGCGAAGTCAGGCAGCCAGATTTGCCCTCTGGAGTGGGCGTGCCTACAGGTAGGTCACATGGTCAAGATGGCGGGGGGCCCCCCCAGGTCATACCACATGGCCAAGATGGCAGTGGCCATAAGCCGTTTTTTTGTCTGTTTACCCGCCTGTTGGCTGCAACCAGAAAGGTTCCTTATGCATTTCCCATGGGTGAGGCAAGTGGAAAAACCAGCAAAAGCTCCTCTCCAGATGCCCATCCACCCGTGGGAGTTGCCAGGGGCCTGGCCCTGAAGGGAACACAACTGTCCTGAAACCGAAAAGGACCCAGGGTCTGAACTGGAAAAGCAAAAAAGCACCACTCCTGGAGCGGGATTCCAAACCTGACCCTTGGGAAATTCAATGGATATCTTACTGGATTGTAGTGAACAGGCAGATGAGTGGGTTCCAAAGATGCTTAGTTGGAAAAGCAGCAAGTTGAAGTGTACAGAGTCCCGGCATCTCAGGCTGCTGCAGGCAGGAGGAAGTGCCGGGAAAAACCGAGATGGAAAGTGGGTTATGAGTTTAGATTTTTAGGATCCCCAAAATTTCCCGCGCCCCTGGCGGGAGAGGTTTTGGGGAGAGCCTAAACCGAATTGGGTGCCAAATGTTAGATTTTTGTTTAAATTAGAAATAAAAAAGAGGAGGCACAAGATGAGACATGAGACTATTAGACATATTAACCAGGCCCGGCAGAGGAGGGAGACTGAGAGAGAAGAGAAACAGGGTTAATGGCTGACCGCCATGTCCGGTCACCATAGAGAGGCAGAGAGAGCACATAGGTGGGAGAAGAGAGGAGGAGAACAGAGAGAAGAGCAGAGAGAGAGAGAGAGAAAGAGCATAAATGGGCAGGGATCTGTGTTTTAAAGGGGTCCTCTGCACCTGCGTGCAGACTTAGTTCCCATGGAACCCTGGGCTGACCAGGGTACTGCCTGTTCCGCCAGGTAACAGGTTTTCTCCTCTCATCCTGCCTCTCTGTTTTGGAAGGTTTTATCAGCTCTTCTGAAAAAGCTTTGGTGGAATTGTCAGTAAATCATCCAGCCTTGGACTTTTCTATGCTGCAAGACCTTTTTTTTTTGTTGTTTGTTTCCCTTTCTTTTAATTACTGCTTCAATCCCCATTGTTGTAGTTCTGTTTAATTGGTCCATGTCGTCTTGATTTGATTTTTGTTAGTTCACACGTGTCTTGGAGTTTACCCATTTCTTCCAGATTTCTAGCTTGAGTATGTTTCTCTGTGTTTCATTGGAATCGGTAGTAATGTCTGCCTTTCCTATCTTTTAACCCTGCTAGCTGTTTTCTGTCTATATTAGTGGGTTGAGGCTATTTACATTTAAGGTTGTTAATGAGAGAGACGTTATTAATTGCTGTAATTTTGTTGTCTCGGGGTTTTAATGTATTGCGGGTATGTATCGTGATGGTCAGTGGTTGTTCCTCCCATGTTTCTATCTATGAAGGTAAGTAGGTGATTTTTCCTTACAGCTCTTAAGATTACTTTGTTGCTTTGTATTTCCAGTTTCTTGGCTACAATAAGTGTTGGGGGAGTTATCTGTTCATTGTGTTTTGGGCTCCAAATGTTGATGACCCAAGGTTTGGAAATTTTCTGCTGTGATTTCATTGTAAAGATTCTTTATGTCTTCAGTGATTCCTTTGTCAGCCCCTTTGTGTCTGCTGGAGCATGATTGCCCCACAGTGCTGAGGTGCTGGGCTCACACTGGTGTTTTCCTCGCTGAAGCCTGAACAGAGCATTTTGACAGCCTCCCTCCAGTCTCCATGCTCTTTCTCATGCATGGTCAAGTTTGTTGGTGATTTTTATTTGAATCCCTGACTATTTTATTTTTAACATAGCATTTCCCCTACATCTCAGTTTTTGCTGGCTGTCTTATGCGAGGCACTAGTTTTCTCAGTGGTGTGGCTGACACTCTCTGTGACTGCCATTCTTCTCCATATAATGGACTGAACTTACCTGCTTGCTGATGTCCTGTTTCATGTCTGTATCCACTTTTAGCAGCATTGTGAAACCTTCACCTGGAGTTTTACATATCTCAATGTCTTTGAACTCAGTAGTGGAGCAGCTGGGAGCTTTTCAAGGAATCACGTTGCCAAGCATTTTCTTGTTGGGTTTCTCTGTTGCACTCTGAATATCTGTTCTTTTGTCTGTGTTTTTGGCTGTGGGGAATCCTTTTATTGATTATCTTACTCTTGAAGCCCTGATCCCCAGTCTCGCTCAACAAGAAGAAAGTGTACCGCCATCTTAATAGAATCAGCAGACACAGCTCCAATGACACCTTTGAAGTCCATGGCAGCTCACTAATACATGAGATTTCATAAACCTGAAGATGGATGTAGTGTGTTCTCTACGTTAAATATTACCTAGGATAAATAGGAAATAGTAAATGAATGAAATAATGGAAGGAGATAGGTTGGCAAAGAGGAGAAGCAAGATAAGTTTAAAGATAAGAAATGTTCAGAAATTAAAAAAATAGTAAGAGATTAGAAAAATAAAGGAAAAGGGGAGGAGACTTCTCAACTAAAAGAAAATTAAAAGTACAAAATAGGTAGGTGTAAGAAGGAAATAAGAAATAAAAGTTTTTTTTTTTTTTAAAGTTTATGTCAGTGTTGTGGAATAGAACAGGGTGGAGGAGGCAGTGCACGAAGCAGAAGAGAAGGCCCCATCCTGTGGGGAGGCGCCAGCTGGGAGGGAGGGCTGTGTGAGTGGGACCACCAGAGAAGACATTTAAAAAGGAATAGTGAAGTTTATGCGTCCTGTCAGATGTGTGGATGGGGTTTGGGGTTACAAGAGGAGAAAAGAGAGGTCACAGGAATAAAGAGATCTGCTGCTGGAGCCGTCTCTGCCTGGGTCCATGAGGGCTGGAGAGTGCCAGATGTATGCCTGGAAACAGGAGCTGAACTGCACACTCTTGTCTTTCCTGTGGTTTATGCTGCTGTGGAGTCTGCTGTTCCCCAGAGGTGTCCTTACCCTGGGAACATTCCTTCTTGGAGAACTAGCGGCCTCTGCTGGCCACCATTAGCTTTGTTTCCTATGGGAGGGAAGGCTCTTGCCCTACTCAGGCTTCCAGACCAGACTTGGGCCAGTGAAGACAGAGGACCTGTGTTCAGACTTCTCTAGCTGTATAGCCATGGACAACACGCCCCCGCTGTACCTGCTGGCCCTCAGAGAGATCAAACTCAGATTATTCTCAATCGAAGGGATGGACATCTGGCCATGGAGGGCACTGCTGTCTTCCCTTAGGTACTCTCCAGTCTGTTTCCAGCCCCTGCTGCCAGTTAGATGTCTTCCTCACTTGTGGTTGGCTGTTGGTCTTGGATCTAAGGGTAGCTCCATTTTAACAGCATTTGGTCTCAAGGTGGCACCTCAGATTGGCTCTTGATTGCCACCTTCTGAATCTCCTAGGGTGACAAAATGGGATTTCTAGCCATCAGTGACACGTTTGCCAAAGGAATCACCATCTCACCCAAATCCATGACTGTATTTGAGCCTTGAGGGCCACAGGTTTATCCTGAGGACAGGACTGCCAGATTTTCATTTGGAGGCCACTTCTGCCCCCTGAGCTTGCCAGGGTCTGTTTTGCTGTGTGTTTCTCTTGTTCTCTGCTTCTCATGTTTTTTTCTTTTCTTTTTTTCTTGCTCTTTTCTGGTAGCTGTTCCCTCACTTTGTTTGTAGATTTCTAGAGGCTACTCTTTAGAATTCAGCTTCTGTCTCTTCTGGCTCAATGTAGGTAGCCTCTAGTCACAACCTTCCTGGATCCTGTTACTTAGTACCTTAGATGTTATTTTCCAAATATAAAAGCTAGGTGTTAATCTCAAAGTCCTTTTCTGTTATCTTTATAATGATTATAGTGTTGAATTGATAATATATTCTTGTGTATAATTTATATAGACCTTTTGCTTTTGTTTATGAATATTAGTAATGGTAATTTCTGTGCATTAGACATTAACTTGGTTGTATGACCAGCACAAAGGTAACAGTATGCATCTTCCAGATTTCATGGCAGTACATGCGTGTTCCTGATTGTAGCTGTGAAACACGTACCCCAGGGCACTGTGGAACTGCCCTGGGCCTCAATCATGTGTTTGTCCTCCTCACCAGCTTTTGATTACAACATTCCTCTCTGGTTTTTCAAGACAGGGTTTCTCTGTATAATGGTCCTGGCTGTCCTGTCATTTGCTCTGTAGACCAGGCTGGCCTGGAACTCAGAGATTTGCCTGTCTCTGCCTCCCAAGTGCTATAGCATCTATATTATCTAATCTTGCATTAGGAAAGAGAAAAATGGAGTAGTAAAATTAACACATTATTTTTTCATTTTTATAAATGATCCTCTTAAGACTTTGTTTAAAAGTTTTGTGTATTTTTTCTCATGAAAGCACTTTCATATTCTTTTAAATTGGGCAAATATTTTAACAGCCCTTTGAGTTTCTAAATTTGCTGCCAAATTTAAATAAAATCACATTTATTATATTTTAGGTGTTGAGTAGGTTCCAAGGTGCTAGGGCTGCTACATGGAGGAACTCTGTCTTGAAACCTCCCCCCTCCAAAAACAAAACAAAACAAAAAACCCTGAGTGTTTAGTAGGAAATAAGGAATAGTGGAACTTTCAGTTTGATGTGAGACCTTTGAGGATTTAGCAATTCCAACAGCAATTATAAATACTTAATAAAACTAGGTTTTTACTTCTTATTAAGTGATGATTTTCCCAAAACACCAAAGGAGACACAGCTGTTTGATTGACTTGGTAAGTATCAGCATTTATTTCATAAATATGTGAGTCTGAAGATTAAAAATTTTAGTTTGGCAGAAGTTTTGTTTTAATTTATCCTAAAGTTACTAAAATAAAAGCCATAATATAACATTCTTTCACAACTTTGAACACATTAAAACAAAAACTGTTTATAGGAGAAATGATTTTGCACATCGAATGAAGCTGTATAAATCAGAGCTGACAGATAAGGGCTAGCATCGTCACTCATCTCTTTAACACGGGAGCAGGCTGGCACAACCAACAGACACATGTCCTTTGAAATGTTGTATGTGTAGATCTAAGGCTTGAATTGTTAAAATTGCTGATTTTTTTTAAGGTCTATTGTGATTACCATGGCCACTCTCGGAAAAAGAATGTATTCATGTATGGGTGCAGCATCAAAGAGACAGTTTGGCACACCCACGACAGTGCAGCTTCCTGTGACGTCGTGGAAGACACGGGGTACCGGGTAAGTGGTACAGGCAGTTCATGAATATTTGGGGCTCAAATGCATGTCAGCTATAAGAGCATTTAGTAGACACAAATTGATCAGATTTGATGTTTGTGTCTTGCTATTTTTGTTTCGAAGTTTTTGTTTTTAGGTTTGCTTTCATATTGATCTTTGCTATCCATTTGGAATTTATTTTTGTATTTAGTGTGGAACTGTGTCTTAGTGAGGGCTTTTATTGCTGTGAAGTGACACCATGACCATGGCAACTCTTAGAAAGAAAACATTTATTTTCAGTGGCTTGCTCACAGTTTCAGAGAGAGGCTCAGGCCATTATCATCATGATGGGAGCAGGGCAGTGTGCTGAGGAAGTCGCTGAGGGTCTTGCAGGCAACAGGAAGTCAACTGAGACACTGGGCAGGATCCTGCCCCCCCACAGTTACGCACTTCCTCCAACAAGGCCACACCCACTTCAACAAAGCCACATCTCCTAATAGTGCCACCCACTATGAAGACTGTGGGGGCCACTTACATTCAAACCACCACAGGAACAATCTTACTTTGTCCATAGACACCAGTTGTGTGAGCACAGTTTGTTTACTAAGCAGTAGTGTGGACACATGTGCATTCCGTGCTTGAGTGTGTGTGGAGGGCCTCGGTTACCGTAGGCATTCCAGTTTCTCTGCTGCCGCATCTTTTAATAACGCTGAATTCTGACAAGTTTTCTTACTCCTTTAAAACCTTTTGTTGGCTGGGCTTTTTTGTTGTTTGTGGGTTTTTGTTTATTGTCCTTGGGAATTCTAGGATATTCATTTGTAGATTAACATTGAGATTTGAATCAGAATAGTGCTAAATCTAAGTTTGAGAAATTACCTAAGAGCATCTCCATCTGTGAACATTGCTGTCTATGTAGTTGAGTCTCATTTTCTTAATAAAATTTCTCTACATGGATGTGATGTTTTACTAGTTTTACCCTCAGATACTCCTGGATCTAATTGCAGTTGGGACTAAGAACTTTTCCCTCACAATCTGTTAACCCTCAGTAGATCATTCATTGCCTATAGGAAAATTATTAATTCTTTCAGGAATTGCTGTGAGTTTTATGATCCTTCTAAAGACCATTGCATATCAAAATGTATCTTCCCTGCTAACTGTGTAAATGTGAAAGTGAAGTAGGGCTGTGTGAGACCCTGAAAGTTACAATCTCTGCCTTACAAATAAACTTTCCACGAAGATACTTGGCAATGATCTTCTAACATATTTTTAAAAGATTTATTTTATGTGTGGATGTATTGTTTGCTTGTGTGTCTGTACCATACATGTTCAGTGCCCACGGAGGCCAGAAGAGAACATCAGAAACACTGAAACTGAGTTACAGACAGCTGTGAACTTCCGCACGTGGGTGCTGGGAACTGAACCCAGGTCCCCTGAAAGAACAAGTGCTCTTAACTGCTGAGCTGTCTCCGGCCCCTGGAAGGTTCTCAGGATAGAGTATTCTGTAAAAGAAGGCAGCATAAGGAAATTAATCCAAGAGGAACACATTTGTAATACTGTGGTATCCAGTGTGTCAACATTCGGCAGTCACAGCTGTAGATCGTGCAGAGTCTGTGGTGTCCAGTGTGTCAGCATTCAGCAGTCACAGCCTTAGACGGTGCAGAGTTCTATCAGGTTAGGCCACATCAAGTAAACTGTGTCAGCATAACTCAGAGATGTGAAGGTAAGGTAGGGAATACTTAATTTAGATTTGATTAACAGTGTTTGACAGCGAGTAGCAGAGGACAAAAGGACTGGAAAGAACCAGACAAAAGACAGCAGGTACAGCCTTTCCATGTGCTGCTCTCCAAACATCAGCACAGTCTGCCTTTACTTTAAAAATACCCATTACTCTGCAATTCTGTGTCACTTACATTGAAAGCAGATTTTACATTCACATTATCATCTGCTTAACTGAGGAATTATAATTGTGTGTGTGTGTCAGAGAGAGAGAGCGTAGTATGTATGTGGGGTGTGTGTGTGTGTGTGTGTGTGTGTGTGTGTGTGTGTGTGTGTGTGTGTGTGTGTGTAGTGCCGTGGGGGCTAGAAGAGGGCATTGGTCTCCGGGAACTAAAGTTACAGCTTATTGTGAACCACCATGTGGGTGCAGAGGACCATATGCAGACTCTGCAGGAGCAGTGAGCGCCTTTGACCACTGTGCCGTTTCTCCAGCCCCCACCTTCACTCAGCACAGCTACACAACAACCTAATGTTTGTTGATCATCTTTTCAGGTCACCGTATCTGGATTCATAGCTGTTATTTTTATCAATTACCCCAAACTAAGATGGTGTGATTTGGTTTTACTGTACTGAGCACTCACATGGATTCTTTGAGTAGCCTCTTGGAGGTGGTGCCAGATTCTCCACAATACAGAAGAAACCAGTTGATGCTCAGAATACCAACAGAGGTGGTGGTGTTTCTCCACATCCTTTTTACTGCACCGTCTTTCCTAGGGAAAGCAGTGCCTGGTTATTTTAATTTACCTAGTGAAAATCGGAAGTCACTACCCTTTGGAAATACTTCTTTCTCATATTTCTGTAATGTCCATCTAATTATTACTATTTTTAAAACAAGAATGCTTTATATATATTACAAACATGCTTTCTATTTTTTTCTGGTGTGTAGTAATTTAAAACTGATATTTGTTGCTTTTTTATTTTTTTCTCTCTTTAATGGCACTGGGCTTTGGCCTTCTGCATGCTGAACAAGTGCTGGACTCCCGAGTCACATCCTCAGCCCCATCTTTTTTTTTTTTTTTTTTTTTTAAGTTCTGTCCATGTTTAATTTAATTGGTGAGCAGTGACTTCAGGTCATTGTTACTGACACAGCTGAACCAGTGTCAGTGGCATTGGTTCTGTCTGCAGTGACACTGTGTTTGGGTTCTGTTTCTGAGCCTTCTTTGCAGAGCTCCGCGTGTTTGCTGCAATGTCCCCATTGGATTGCTTTTAGACAAACAGGCTGCACTGATGTGTGAGATGGTTTCTCCAGACACAGCCTTCCTTTTCTTCCTTCCTTTCTTTTTTGTCTGTGATGATTTTTCAGTTTGCTTGTAAAATATTTACATTTTCAGGTGAAGTTGAGGATAATTTTAAGTTAGAAAGAGCATTGGTGCTGCTTAGATTACTATTCCACTGGTGGCCTTTTTTTTTTTTTTTTTTTTTTTTTTTCTTGAGGTCATTTAGTGTTAAGTCAATTGATCCTTTTCAGATAATTTGTTTTAAATTTTAAGCATGGTTTTCTTCATATTTTATTTACTTGTACATGTGTGTGTGTGTGTGAGTTTTCACACATGTGTGTGGGTACCCACAGTAGCCAAAAGAGAGTGCCAGATCCCCTGGAGCTTCAGTTGCAGAGAATAACCAGCCAGTGTGGGTTTTCAGAACTGAACTCGGGTCCTCTGCATGAGCAGCAAGTCCTCTTAACTGGGAAGCCGTCTCTCAAGTCCCTTTCTTTATACTTTCAACCATGTTTGTTTTAGGTGCTTTTAAATGTATACTTTGTGTATTGCTTGCTACCATAAATGTGTTTCCTCACTGGTCACCACTTGGAACAGCAGGAAAGTCTAAATTAGTTAAGACTGAGTAAGGGGAAGGAGCCCAGATACTTAAAATGAAGCAGTGTTTGAATTAATAAACTCTGGCTTACAATTTTATTTTTACAGACTCTGCCTAAGATACTAAGCCACATCGCTCCAGCATTTTGTATGAGCAGCTGTAGCTTTGTGGTGGAAAAATCCAAAGAATCCACAGCTCGGGTTGTAGTGTGGCGGGAAATAGGAGTTCAAAGGAGCTATACCATGGAGAGCACTTTATGTGGCTGCGATCAGGGGAGATACAAGGTAAAGCATTCTAAGATGTGAAGCTACTTTTAAACTTCTTGTGTCTGTATGGGCATGTGCCCATGAGTGCAGTGCCCAGGGAGGCTCTGGAGCTGGAGTTCCAGGCAGTGTAAGCTGTGCCCTGTGAGCACTGGGAACTGAGCTCTGGTCCTCTGCAAGAGAAGCAAGCACTCGTAACCACAGTGCTCTGTCTCCTGCCACAGGTGTTTAGATGTAAAGGTATTTGATGCTTCCTTTCATATATGTGCTCATGGTTTTCAAGTATGTGTCAAATGTACCTTTGTCTTACTGAGCTGTATGTGTGACGCATAGTAACGGGATCCAGTGACGCAGTGTTGATAGTGAGTTTCTGGGAGAGAGTGAGGGTGCGTCTGTGTGGGTGTGTTAGGATGCATGCCTGGATGTGCATGGATCCCAGAAGACATCCCAAATGTGGGGTGTCTTCCCCTAGGACACTGGTTCTCAGCCTTCCTAATGCTGTGACCCTTTAACACAGTTCCTCGTGTCATGGTGACCCCCAACCATAAAATTACTCATTGCTCCTTCACGACTGCTATTTTGCTCCTGTCATGAATTATAATGCAAATCTCTGTGTTTTCCGATGGTTTTAGGAAACCACTGTGGAAGGATCCTTTGACCCCCAGGTTGAGAAGGGCTGCTCTAGTCCTATTCTCTTTATTCTCTCAACACAGGCTCTCACTGACGTGCACACAAACCTTCCAACCCAAGAGCTAGAAACTTGCCCTTGGCTGGCCATCCAGGGAGCTCCTAGAACCTTCCTGTTGCCCCGTCTGCCCCAGGCACACACAGCTGGGCATGGGATTTGAACACAGGTCTTCGTGCTTGAAGAGCAATCAGTTTTACCCTCCCAACCATCTTCCTGGCCCTGCTTCTTATTGCTTTTAATTTCTCTAAACTAAACCACTTGCTTAGGAATAATTAACAAATTTTAATTATTTAAATCTATTCACATCCATAGTTTTAAGGAAAGCACAATGGATCACACATTTAATTAGCAATTCATAAGGAGCTACCAAAAAACCACCTATTATAAAATATTTCCATCATTTTAGTAGATTTCAATAGTAAGTATTTTTTATGAATTTTAAGTAAGTACGTTAGTAACTAGTTGGGAACACACAGTCTGAAAGGGTCTCAACGTGAGGTGTGATGTGCTTGCTTCCAGTGCCCTCTCCCCCTGTGGCTGCTTTTCATGAACTCATGGAGGCTCTACTGTTATATTTAGATTTTTGAGTGTGACTTATGTGTGTGTGTGTGTGTGAGTGAGTGACACAGGAGGCCAGAGGACAATCTGTGGAGTTAGTTTTCTTCTCTTACCAAGAGGATCTCAGTAATTGAACTTAGGTGGTCAGTCTTGGTGACAAATGCCTTTATTTGATGAGCCATCCCACCAGATCCATTTGGTTTTTTTTTTTAATGTTTAAATATGTAAACTATTAAAAAACAAATGAATACCAAATATGTTCCCATTTCTCTTTTTATGTGATTTAGTTAATAGAATTCTCTTTGGTTTAAAACCTTATGGGGAGGAATGTTTCTTCCTAAGCCCAGTTTTAAAATGTTTGCCGTGTGAGTGAGAAGGACAGGTGTCTTTCTGTGGAAAGTGCCTGCCGTGTTAGCCATGCCCGCTTCCCACGTATAGCGGCTCCTTTAGGTGGGGACTGAAGAGTCAGCTGTGGCCCATGCTTACAGAGGCCTGATCTCACCACACAGACAGCTTTTGATGGTGCAAGGCCTTCCGTTGTTTTGGAGCTTCATTTGGTATCTGAAAATAAGTGACAATGTAATTTGCAATCAGTGTTTGTGATTTATATGGTGACATTTAATGTTTGATAACCTTATGTTTGGGAAGCAGTTAAAGAAGGTTATGGGCACCGTGTGTAATTTTCTTTTTGATGGAGTAGAAAAATTAAAACAGGCACTGCCAGTTGACATGGAATATAGGAAATGTTTTACTATTTTTGTTGAATTCGTTCTCTTTTATTTAGGTACTTACTTCCATTACTTTTTACCGACTTAGACACGGTACAAGTATCTATAAGGTAATGGTCCTAAGTGCAAAAAGCTTTGGTTCTGACACTAGAGCTTCAACATTGACAGTCAAAGCACAGCTAAAAGGAGTGTTAGGAAGGCTCCGTTGGAACACAGCTGCACACATGAACAAGAGTATTGGTAGTCAGAAAATTCTCTGTGTGTTCTGTTCCCTCAGATTGTTGGTATTTGCATCGGTTGTCAGTGGGAGGAGGCGTCTGATTACCAAGTTCAGGGTTGAGAGTTCCTCAGAAGCCAGAACTGAGCTGATGTCTTACAGTGTTCTTTTAGAGCCGGACCTTGTTGCATATCCCATAATCCTAGCTTGCTGGGTTGTGGGGCAGGGGAAAGGCAAATTTGGGGTACATGGCAAGACTCTGTCTCTAAAACAACACCAAAGAACACTAAGACCCTGTACTTTAGAACACTAAGACCCTGTGCTTTAGAACACTAAGACCCTGTACTTTAGAACACTAAGACCCTGTGCTTTAGAACACTAAGACCCTGTGCTTTAGAACAGTTTCCTTTATGATCTAGAATAATGTCATTTCACCAAGAGCTTCACAGTGTGATGTCCTACTGCCACAGCAATGTTTCAGTTCTGTTAATGTAGTTAAAAATTCTTTGGATATGACTTTAATGAGTTGCAGCTGAAGGAGAGCAAAGGTTCTCAGAGTCTGTATGTTTTACTTTATTTCTAGGGTTTACAGATTGGGACTCGAGAATTGGAAGAGATGGGAGCAAAATTTTGTATTGGTTTAATGCGTTTGAAAAGACTGACTTCTCCATTGGAATATAATCTGCCCTCCAACATGCTTGACTTTGAAAATGACTTAATTGAATCAAGCTGTAAAGTAACTAGGTAGGATGTTCTCTTTTTTTTTCCTTCCCTATGTGCTGTCTGCTGCTAAAGACCTCATGAGCATGACAATCTCCATAGCTAAGAGCACGCTTACAGTTAATAGGGTTAGGGTCACATGTCTAAGACTTGTTTCTGATTGTAATGATCGATTCTTTTACTGCTAATGTTTGATGAGTATTGCAATGAAAAGGCCTTCTGCTTTGAATGTTGCTTTTATAACTGTAATACTTCACTTTTAACTCAAAAACAAGCACTGGAGAAACATTGCATTTAGATAATATCTAAATTAAGAAGGCTTGGAATCATGTTCTATATTTCAAAAGAGATTTCATTTTATTGATGTTATTGATTTTTTATTGGCTGTTCAGTAACCTGATTATATGTTGGAAATAGCTGAATTTAGCACATGTTTGACAGTTTATTTCTGTCAAATGATTCTTAAAATATTTTCTTTTAAAGCTCATTGTATATGACATTTGAACCATTTATAAATGTTAAAATTCTTAGTCGTAGTGTCAGACGTCAGCCTTCTGTTCTGTAGTGTGTGTGTGGGTAAGAACCTTGATGACTTCTGTTGCTGGGTATCAGTTTGTCATTGTGCTAATTTGTCACTGCACTGTTATTCTGTGAATCAACACAGCAGTGTCAAGTGTAGTGACACAGGAACTGGGCTCTTTGTGGATGTGGTAATTAGACAGTGGTCAGTGGCAGCCAGACCACAGTGGAGGCAAATGCGGAGTTCCCCATGATGTTTTTGGGCAGGTGGGATGGCTCAGTGGGTAGAGCGTTTACCATGCAAGCCTGATGATCGGAGTTCGGTTCCCAGAGCCCAAGTAAGGTGGAAGCAGACACCTGACTCCTCCTCAGGTCTCTTCTGGCCTCCACACATGCATGCCCACACACAGTGCTAATAAAGGCAGTCAGCCTTCCCTGAAGTCAGACACTGAACTCACACTGGTACCATGGTCCATGGAAGGAGGATGCTCGCCCCAGTCGGCCAGAGGACCAGCTTTGGGTCTTAGTGATCTACACAGACATGAACGTGACCCTCTTCCTCCAACAGACTCATTCTTTGAGAAGGATTATATGTTTTGAAAAGTGTCTGTCAGAATAATTATACTGCTAAACACTACCATATCACATTTAACATTTCAGTATTGTATTTCAGTTTTTAACTGTTTTCTTTTGTAAGTGTTTCTGCTTAATTTTGTATCATGGGGAGTTTGTACTCTATCAGAGTAGGGCGTGCACAAACATATCTGATTCTCACCACTGTGTCTATAGAAACCTCTAGCAGTCTGCAGCTGAGATGGGGTGTTTCCTCTAACAATCCCAGTCAACACAGGACGTTTCCTCTAACAGTCTGCAGTTGAGATGGGGTGTTTCCTCTAACAATCCCAGTCAACACAGGATGTTTCCTCTAACAGTCTGCAGTTGAGATGGGGTGATTTTTCAGTGTATTTCCACCCTCTTTTTCAGCTGTTAAAAACTCAGCTGCCTCTCTCCCTGGTTATCATATTCTGTCTGTGTCTCAGATTAGTTTTGCCCAAACTTCTGATTTTCCCTTGACCTTTGTATCCCAACGCTTCTGTAGTTTTCAGGTCCCAGATCTGAATTTATCTCCATCTTTCTGTACTTAAGCCATCCATATTAGGCAAGAGTACCTGTGGCATCCTGGTATGCTGTGTAGCTTTGCTTTCTCCTATTGCTCAGAACCTTCCCTCTGGCCACCTGTTTAGATGGTTTGCTGAAGTTTCCCATTGCAAATGTAGTTTTTGTTCTCTTAGTAACTAAGAACTTTTTCCATTGGGATTCCTCTTTCTGGTCAAACTTAATTTGTTCATTTTTAAATGTATGTGTGTGTTGGACTTATAATTGAGAGTTTAATTCACTTTAATTACAGCTACCATCAGTGTGTCTTGGTGCCCAGAGTGGCCTGTTCCCCTCACGGCACTTTGCATGTTTGCGTGCGCCCACGCCGTCCCTTGGCCCTTTCCCCTCTGGAGCAGCAGAACCTCGGGCCCATCTTTGTGCACAGTTTTCCCTGAGGTTGGAATTAGCCACTGTTTGCAGGCTGATGTGATGATTTGTGGACTAAAGCAGCATTTATACCAATGAGTACTGCTAGTTTGCTGTTTCTTTGCCATCGCTGTTCTTAAGCTCTCTTAAACAAGGCTGTGTATTCAGGTAATTACATACATGAGTACCCATCTGTGCATGTGTGCACAGACAGTCTGTATGCCCTCAGGATGGCTTGGAATCTAATCCTACAGTATAGACTTCACCCTGTTTTAAAGTTTCTAGCTCACTTGAATAACGGTGAGAATTGGCATTGCCGTAAGGGTGGCTTCTGAACCTCTGCTGATTTTGATTTTCCTTGCTCTGCCTTCCTTTCCTTTCCAAAACCTCTTGGGAAAAGAGTTCCTGTGGTGTTGGTGCCTGGTGGTGCTACTGTTCCCTGGGTGGTTATGTTCTGTTGATGAGCCGTAGGTTTAAGTGTCAGTGCCAGGTTCCAGTGAAAAGTGTGCAGCTGCCTTGTGCTGAGGTAGAAGACACAGAAAGGATTGTTTGGGGGAACTATTTTCTTTTGTTATTCTTACATCGGTACTCTAGAGGTTTGTCCGCACATAACAGACTTGCGGTCTGTTAGCACATAATATAAACTGCTGTGTCTGCTTCCTCATGGACAACAGATGCTGAGACCTTAGGACACGGTAATTGTATGACCTTCCCACTTTTTACTGTCATGTGTTTCATGTGTGGTTCATAACTGCTTTAGCCGGCCATTATTAAGATTTACTTTTTAACTCTCCATTGGTCTCTACCGCACCCCTGCTCTTTCCTCTCTGTTGAGAGAAGGGCTCTGTCTGTAGCCCAGGCTGGACTCAAACTTGGCAGTCCTGTTGCTTCAGCTCGAGTGCTGGCATTGCAGTGTGCACCAGCCCCCAGCTGGGTCCTCTGCTTCTGCTCGAGGTTAGGGTCATGTAGTGTGTTCCTTAACTGGGGTGTGTGTCTCTGTGTGTATGTATGTTTGTCAGTGTGTATCTCTCTCTCTCTCTCTCTCTCTCTCTCTCTTTCTCTCTCTCTCTCTCTCTCTCTCTCTCTCTCTCTCTCTCTGTGTGTGTGTGTGTGTGTGTGTGTGTGTGTGTGTGTGTGTGTGTGTGTGTCTGTATCTGCTGGAAGTCGATGATTTCAGTTTCTGCATTTTCTCATTGCATTCCTTTTGTTGGGATCACAGTTATTTTAGAGTTCACAGTTATTTTAGAGTTCCCGTGTGGTAACTGACACATTAGAGCTGTTTCTGTTAGGCTTTTCTTTAGGTTGTGTTTCTTGGCATGTCTGTCAATTCACTCAGATGCCAGCCAGGTGTCATGTAAGGATCAGAGGATTCCTTTGTCCTCAAATGAGCTACAAGGAGTAGTGCTTGGCTCCCCAACCCAGTGAGCTACTGAGCTGCCTTGAGGT
The DNA here is from genome assembly GCF_003668045.3 of Cricetulus griseus. NCBI lineage: Eukaryota > Metazoa > Chordata > Mammalia > Rodentia > Cricetidae > Cricetulus > Cricetulus griseus. Next base: position 278,523,174 of record NC_048596.1, on the reverse strand, counting down.
AATGTTTTTTTAAAAAATGTGAAAAGGTTTACCCTTCCTGGATTTCCCAGTGGCAACACCACAGGGGTCACAATGGAAGGCCCAGGACCCCTCCTCTCCTTGGTGTCACAAAACTGCCAAAGCATTGCTGTAGCCTTTGTGTCTGTCTGAGTTAGCCTCTTGTTGCCTCTTGCTGTCTTGCTGCTTAGCCTCTTGCACTGTCATTTAACAGTTTGTCAGATGCCTCTAGGAAAACTTTTGAATGTTGGGGTCACCTCTCTGCAACTCCGTTTTTTCAGGAAACATGACAGCTCTGAACTCCGGCTTTCCCTTGCAGTCCTTTGAAATTGCTGGCGCTCTGATGACACACCCTGCCCCTGGCAGCTGCCTTCTCTGCCCTGCTTCCCACTGGGCTTTGCCCCATACTTTCCCTTGCTGACTTTGCTCTGTATCCTTTCTCTGCAATGAGCCATGAGTGTGGGCTCCACTGTGTGCACCTCTTTCTCTCAACCTGCTACTCCGGGGGCTTTGGGGTCCCAGTTCGTCTGCCCGTACTGAGTTTCTGTCATGCTTGGTTGTCACAGAGATGCTAGTGTTTTGCTGAGGACAATTGGAGCTGGATCTATGGTACAGCTGTAGTTCAGAATGACAGAGTGCCATCACGTGATGGTTCCCACAGAAGGTCTCCTCTGAACTCCACGGTCTTCATTGTGGCTGCCCTCCTCTGAGTGTACAAGTAAAATCCCAGATGATGCCCTTTGCAGCATTGTGGCTCTGTGCATGATGGGTGGCACGGCCATCTGGCTCTCTTCTCTGAGGACTGACTGGTTCAGAGCTGGAGCTGAGTCCAGGGTCCAAGCCAGATCCAGTAGCCCTCTCCCTCTCCCTCTCCCTCTCCCTCTCCCTCTCCCTCTCTCCCCTCAGTCACTTCTTCCTCTCTTTCTTTCTCTTTCCAAATAGATGTCCTTTGGGTAGCTGTATTGTACAGTAGCTCATCTAACCTCCTCTGTGTATGCTTGCACGTGCTTGTAATTATGTCAAAGTAATTTCAGAGTGACACACATGCATTTTCCATGAAAAGGAAGGTGGTTGTGAGTATCTTAGGTAATGTATGTGACGGTTCTTCCTAAGTTGTAAAGTACACAAAACATGTAACAGAATCAACAGATGAAAATGAACTGGTGTGATTGGCCTTGTGCCGTAAATCTTTCCCACTAAAGCAGAATGGGGGAGGGGGTGATGTGAGCATTGGTGATCCCGCGAGCCTCCTTGCTCTGTATTGGCAGGTCTTAGGTGTAGGCTCAGTGGGAACTGAGATGGATTGTTGGGGATGTCGAGTAGGAGAGCTACCCACCAAGGCGGGTAGAAAGAAAAGAGCATAGTGGGCTTGAGTCTAGGCCTCATCCCCAGAGACGGTCAGTATAGTGGGGCTCTGCAGAGAGAAGCTGGTCCCCACAGTGGAAGCAGGAATCTCCACTTAGGACTTGCTGAGGATGGAAGTGGTTTGTTTCACAGCACAGATGGAGTGAGGAGCAGGAGGTGTAGCCACTGGTAAATATCCCCTTAAATGTAAACTTTAAATGTAAACTTGTCCAGATAAGAAACCCTGGCACCTAGAAGCCTGCTAGTGCCAGGGAGAATTACCATGTTTCTGTAAGGTGTCTCTGAGAGGGGAGGCTGCTGGCAGTAGGGTTCTGACGTCACATTCTTACATTCATAAAGTATACAGGAAACAGTTGTTGAAGTATCTGAAAGTGCTACCACAGGAGGTGTTTAGGTGGGTAAGTCATGGTTCCTGAGCTTTGGCTTAGTATTGAGAAAACAGGCACAGAAATGGGTGGCTTTAGCTGCCTGTGGTGGTCATAGGGGATGTCAGTGTAGCATGCAAAGGAAATGTGGGCAGAGGAACTCACCCCAAGGTGTTAGGGAGAACTGAGGAGGATAAGGCTAAGCTGTGCTTTTGAAAGAAACATGAGCCATTAGGAGGAGAAAGTGGGAAGTGCACCCTGTGCAGAGAAAAACAGAGTGGCCAAGGCTTGTCAGAAAACATGAGGGCTTGGCGTAGTCTGGAGATTAAGGCTAACTTTTCTTCTGGCGAATTTTGAGTTGTGTGTCTTCCTGAGTGAATGGATTTGAGAATAAGCAAGAGGAATATATGTGGTGGGGAAAACAATGAGTTTTCAACATGCAGGGTTTGTGGTATAGGTGAGACAGCCATGCGAAGTCTCTGGCAACTCCAGGCATGTACAAGAAGATTTTGGTGAAGTCAGGTTGCATGTTTGCATATGGAACGGATGAGAATGCACTTTAGCCATGGGTGTGCTCATTTGGCGTGGTGAATGGAGAGCTGGGAACCAAATGGTCTTTACCAGCATTGTTTTGGGGCAGAAGTACCACATGCTGTTCACTGAGCAACAGGGAGGTGAGAAAGCAGCCAGAATGGAAGAGTGGGAGTTCTCTCCACAGCAGAGGCAGCCAGTGCAAATGGCAGCATGAATGTATTGTGAGGGCGGGGTGAGTGCAGTATGGAGACTTGCACACCTCCCTGGCACACTCCCTTGTCCCCTTTCACCCTTCACAGTCAGTCTTGATGGTTAGTGTTGCAGTCCCAGGGTGATCCAGGAGCAAAGTATTCTCAGGATCTGTGGAGACAAGAGTCTGAATGGCTGTGGAAGTATTCTCAGGATCTGTGGAGACAGGAGTCTGAATGGCAGTGGTGAGCTGTGGGTGCAGCTAGTAGAAGTGGCTGTGTTCCTGCTCTTTCCTTTCTCTTCACTGAACAGGAGTCAGCATGAACAGTTTGGCTTGTTTGTGCCAAACTGATGAGTGAACCAGGGTTGCCAGGAGGGAAGCAGCTTGTGGGGCAGCGCTGCCCACCTCATGCTCTGCTTCCTGGAGTCTGCCCTCTGGTCTGAGGGAGCCAAGTCCCTCTGTCTCTTCTCTTGTCTGTCTTCTCATTGATGCACAGCTCTAAGAAGACTGGCCTTCAGACCTTTCCAGATTTCCAGTTAATGAACTTTGGCACCTACCTTTACACACACAATCAGTCCTTATTCTGACCCCACCCCTTGCAACCAACTTGTTTCCAGCCCCTGTTCTCACGGTGACCAGTGGACTACGCCTGCTGGCTCCAGGGCTCTTCAGCACTGCCCCCTGCGTGTGGGGTCTGTTGCCTTGCTCCCTCTTGGGAAGCACTGCCTCGGCCTCTGTGCCTCACCTCCCTGGAGTTGCCCTGTCCTCTGCCCTCGAGCAGCCTGTCTGTTCGCACTGTGGTGCTCCTCTCTGGCTGTCAGTCTGCGGTGCTCCTCTCTGGCTATCTGTCAGCTCTGTGGTGCTCCTCTCTGGCTGGCTGCAGCAGGGGCTAAACAAGCATGTGCCTGGAGGTTGCCTCTTCTCTTCATTTGGTTCGTGTCTCAGCCTCTTAAGGCACACCTGGGACTTTTAGGACTATCTGAAACACTGAGGACAAGGGGACATGGATTATTATATTTCAAAAGCAAGAAAGATACTAACAGTCATTTCAAAAACAATCTTTTTTTACAGTCTTTCTTCCCATAAAGACCTATCTATGAAACTTTTAACTATGTATTTAAATCTCATAGTAAAAATTGGGAATTGTCCCTGTAAATGTTGGGTTTGTTAAGTTTCGTTCATTTTCCAAGCTGGTCATCATCTTTTTCTGGACTGCAGTATGAGGTGTAAGCTCTGAACTTCCTTTTTGTTTGTTTGTTTGTTTGTTTGTTTGTTTGTTTGTTTGTTTTTGAGACAAGGTTTCTCTGGGTATCCCTGGCTGTCCTGGAATTCACTCTGTAGATCAGCCTGGCCTTGAACTCAGAGATCTGTGTGTCTCTGCCTCCCCAGTGCTGGGAGTTACAGTGTGTGCCACCACTGCCAGGCAAGAAAGATCTGAACTTCTAAGAGAAAATCCATTGTGTGTTGGAGTAAGATGGCTTGTAGTCGTTCCCCCCCCCCTACTTTCTTTTGCCAGGATAAAGCTTCCTGGAGGAAGAATGTTCATCAGAGCCTGGGATTCCATGCTCAGCTGTGGGTGCTCTCATCTCCAGGGCCCATTGACCCTGTGCTCCTCCCTACTTGAACAGATGGTTTTCTCTTTTGTCCAGTTTTATTGCTTTTAGTTGCTTCGCCTGTAAGCAAACATACACATGAAATTCGGGTTGATTTGGTCACAGCTTGAGGGTGTGTGGATTGTCCCTGCAGTGTTTCCGTGATGTGAGTGTGTAAATTCCCAGCAATAGGAAGCAGTAATGGAAGAGTTGGTTTCATCCTTCACACACTGCACAAAGAAATGCACACAGGCGCGTGGTGCTTTAAACAAATATCTCATTCTCTGTCCTAGTGGGAAATAGTCTGGGTGTCGACTAGTGACGTGTTTCCTTTTCATTCTGGATCTGTGGGCATGGTGGGGATGTGCCTGTGACCATTTCACAGCAGTGCTCGCTCTGGAGATCTCAGTGGCTTTAACTCATTTCTCCAGGAGGTGGTGAGGTGCCTCAATTTCACACAGACCCTGTTGGAATTGCTCATTGCCTGATACACAGGAAGTAAAATAGAACCTTAAAGTAAATCTTCAAAATGTGTATGTTGATGAACTCCTTGGAGTAAGCATTGAGAGAATCCACTTCTCTTCTGCCTGATGATATGCTGTGTGTGGGCACTTGCAGTATCACTAGAGACTACCATTTCACCCTGTACTGCTGACACTGGTAGTTTCCAACTATTATAAACCTCTCACCATGTTCATTTGGATAATCTCCAAGTTAATATGAGCTACTTGTATTGTTACTGGGGTCAAGGTTGATGCATGTGAAGTGGTGTGTCCAAGCCTGGGGTCTCACGAAACCTTGTGTATTCTGTGCTTTGGCTGCAGCCCTACCACTTATGTTTTGGATGAAGATGAACCTCGATTCCTTGAAGAAGTTGATTACAGTGCAGAAAGCAATGACGAGTTAGAGGTTGAATTAGTGGAAAACACAGGCGATTACGAGCCTTCTGCCCAAGAAGAAGCCCTGTCCGACTCCGAGGTATCAAGAGCATACCTGCCTTGAACTTTCTGCCATCTCTGTTCATCGCCAAGAGGAGATAAAGTGTCTTGGTTTTTTATTACATAGGAAATTTGAGAGGGAAAAATCTTTAGACAACTGACTCAAAGAAGATAAAAAGGAACTTGGGCCTGTTTGGTTTCAAGACAATAAATATGTTATTAATTCATGATATAATTGGCATTTGTTTTATTTTAGATATTCAAATTGCTTTATATAGCATTGAATTATCAAATGATAGATTTACTTAAAAACAAAAGAACCCAAGTATCATTGCATGAATTTTCATCTCCTGTGGCACCTGCATCAAGCAGATAAATTTGAAGTGTGTCCAAATAGGAAATCTAAATGATAGTGTTGAAAATTAATATATCTGTCCGTGGATTCTCTAGACATGCTTGTGTGGAGGTGGGTAGTTACTGAAGATAAGACTGCTCTTCAGAATCATGTGAACTGTGGATTGTGGCTAAAATAATCCAGAATTTGCCTTGAAATCATCCCATTCTACATTTATCAAGTTAAATAAAAACTATATCAAATGTTGCATTTACTTTGTCATCTTTTTAAAAGCCAGCTCAGGTTGTTAGAGTGAAGAATCTATAAAAACCCTGTGTCTGAACACTTGATGAAAGCTTTCTCTTAACCACTCAGCTTCCCAGGCTGGGGACCGAGGATGGCGTGGGCGCCTGTCTCCCATCGAGCTGCACCCTTCTTGGTTGTGTCTCACAGATACACTTCAAGACCCTCACTGCCGCCAGAGGGCACAAGCTGATGCCAGTGCATGAGCTGAGCTGTGTGCAGGAGCCCTAGGTAACCCCAGTCAGGTCAAACTGTTTGTTGCAGTGACATTTTGCTGAGGGTTGGCCATCCTGTGGCAAGGGTAACTGTCATCACACACACACACACAAAAAAAAAAAAAAAAAAAAAAACAAAAACAAAAACAAAACAAAACAAAAACCAACAACAACAAAAACCAAAACAAAACAGAAAACAGCTCATAATTAGATACTTGTTTAAGAGCTAAATTTTGCTCTTATAAACAAAACTTGGGAAGACTGTGCACTAGCCAGCTTCTCTAAGATTCAGGTGCTCAGGTGCTGCTGTGTGTCTCCTGGTTACTCCTAAGTTGGAGCCATTTCTAAACCTTTTAAAATGGAAGATAAATTATTAAAAACAATTTGGATCTATGCATTTCCCCAAATCAATGATTTTTAAAAAATCATCTTTTGAAAGGTAATATAGGTTCTCTTTGGTATCTTGGGAGCCATGTTAAAAAAATATAGTATGGATACTGTAAAAGAGATTGGCCAGGCTGGTGGTACACACTGGCACTTTAGGAAGTAGAGACAGGAGGATCCAGAGTCAAGGCTATCCTGGGCTACAAGGACCGGGTCTTAAAATAAAGAAAAACAAAGTTTTTTTGTTTTGTTTTGTATCATCTACTTCTTGCTTCGTTTCAGAAAATAAAATGGGTAGACTGTGATGTTGAGCCAGTCCTGCTCTCAGGCCATCAAGTTCTGGAAAAAGCATGATGAATGTCTTAATCAGGGTTTACTATTGCTGGGAGGAGACACCATGACCACAGCAGCTCTTATAAAGAAAACATTTAGATGAGGGGCTTGCTTATAGTTCGGGGGTTCAGGCCATCATGGCCGGGAGCATGGCAGCATGCGGGCAGGGACAGCCAAGCATACAGCATCTTTCAGTAACGCCACGGAAAGCTTGAGGGGAAAAGAAAACTCACAGCCCATACCTGCAGTGACACACTTCCTCAGTGAGACTCTAGCTACTCTAACAAGGCCACACCTCCTAATAGTGCCATCCCCCTGGGGGCCATGTCCTTTCAAACCACTGCATTCCACTCCTGGCCTCCAAAGGCTTATAGCCATATCACAATACAGAAACGCTTCAGAAGTCCCTAGAATCTGTTGTTCCAAAGTCTCTTCTGAGATGCAAGGCAACCTGTTAACTCTAATCACCTGTTAAAAAAATCAAAATCAAAAAGGCAAATCACATACTTCCAACATAGAATGGTGCAAGACACACATTACCATCCCAAAATGCAGGGAAGAGAGCATAGTGAGGAAGTCCTGGACCAAACTCTGCATCTCCACATCTCCCATTCCATCCAGCTTTGTTGACTGCAGCACACTCTTTTCTCTTGGGCTGGTTCCACTCCCCGTCAGCAGCTCTCCTCAGTGGCTATCCCACGGCTCTGGCATCTCTAACATCTGAGGTAAAGGTGTACATCTCACAGAGGGGATGGTAGCAGCTTTGCATTGGTGGTAGAGGACAGAGAGAGAGCAACAGCTGTTCTGAAAGACCTCCAGAGTCAGGATAAAAGACAATGACAGGCTTAACAAACACACAATGCTGACTACACTAGGGTCCTATTCAGAATTTCAGATGACTAGCCACATGGGGAACAACTTGGTCCATAACCAAGTTACCCCCTACAGATTGGGCCGCCCTCCTGGGTCCCCTTGCAGATGGAGCAGGCAACTTGGTCCTACCATGTTCCCCCTCCTACAGATTGGGTGACCCCCAAGGTCCCCTTACAGATTTCGATAGTGAACCCAACATCGGACCTTTACATTTACACAATTAACAAAGGCAGCAGACATGAAAACACAAAACTGACACAGAACATACAGCTCAGGATCTGCCAAGCCAGCACCAAAAAGCAGGCAGGCAGACTGGATTGCAACAGATCAGATAAAAAACCTGCTTAACTGGCCAGTCACACTGCCTGTTCCCCTCCAGGCTTCACAGAAACCATACAGAAACAAAGACAGAAAAAAGAAAGTTACCTTGTGTGGTGCCACATGACTCAACAAAGGGGGTATCGTGGTGGATCCTGAATTGAAAACCAACGATAAAAACACACAGAGACAGAGACAGAATAGACAGAAAAGAACAGACGCCAACCCAATCCGTCCACGCCGCTTACAAGGCAATGGCGCTGGGCATACGGGCGGCAGAACCAGGCGGCTACAATCACCGCTATCTGAGGAGGGTCCCAAGTGTCCTTGGGTCTCCAATCCTCTTGGGACGTCCCCTAAGGCAGCAGTCTGTGATCCTCCGGGCACATCTACCAGGACAACTGCAAACCAAAAACTGAAAGCGCTTTTACAGAATAGACAGCCAGCAGACAGTAGACGAGACAGAATAGGGTACCCGCTTACCTCCGAGATTGAATCCACTCATGTGAGGGGTGGTCTCGGTTTCCGAACAATGCACCAAATGAAAGACCCCCGGAGGCTCAGATCCCCAGGATCTCAGCCCAGGCCGAGCTTACGGCAAAAGCTTGATGCAAACAGCAAGAGGCTTTATTGCAGTTGTTTAACAAGCTAACCCCATTAGCTCAGGCCTTTCATCCATCCACCATGGCGGATGGCTGGGAAAGACTGACCACAGCAACTCTTACAAAGAAAACATTTAATTGAGGAGGCTCACAGAGTTTTAGCCCATCATGGCAGGTATTGTGGTAACATGCAGGCAGGCATGGTGCTGTAAAAGTGGCCAAGTGGCATACATCTTGCAGGTAACAGGAAGTCAACTGACAATCACACTAAGGAAAGCTTGAGAAAAAGAAACCTCAGCACCCCTCACCCCCAACAATGATTTAATAAGGTACTATCCAATCACTTAGTTATCATTGTTAATAACTTTATTACATGTTTTGTTATAATTGTACCTTCAGAGAATATAGTCATACTGTGCCCACAAAGTTATATTTCTGGTGTTTGCCAAATTAGAAATTAAAAACTGAGACACCAAGATGTGTGTTACACTGATTTATAGTTTTAGATTATAAAATCTCACCAGGAACACTTACTGCATGTATATGACAAACATCTCTTAACCATGTTATACTCCTGAGTTACCTTAAGTAGTTGCCAACTGGGAAAGAAAGGTATTATGGTTAAAAAGTTACTATTGTCATACATTTTTGAAAAATAAAAAATAATTTCATATCCTAACTTTCCTAATTGAAGGTATCATATTGAGTCAGTTATTATTCTCTAAAATTGCCCTAAGTTTTACCCATGGGCCTCGCTTCCTTCAGTACATCCAAAAATGTTTGGATGTTTGTTGTACACACTGTCCCAGTTGTATGGGTGAGGCCTGGTATGGACAGTGGACCCAGTAATTCACCTGCATCTGGAGCTTTGAACTTGCTAAGTATAGTTTGGTCTAACCCAGTCACTCTCAGTGTCAGTGTATAGCATAGGTTCTTGGGGGGGCTTCGCACACATTGCTGAGCATGTGGTCCATGTGGAGGCAGAGAGCGTAGGTTCTCACCGATGCACAGGCGATGTTGATGCCCACGGCCACAAGTGTGCTACCCTAAGTCTCTAACCCTAATCCACATTAAGATGATATAGACACCAAAGCGGATGGCACAGGAAATGTACTCATGCCTGATTCAGAAAGAAATGGCAGCAATGAGTGCACCCTTGTATGTCCCTTTTCTCATATATGCTTTAATAATTGTAAGATATGAATTTAAAAAGAAATATGTTTCTCTTACTTTGGTAACTGCATAGCTAGTTTTTGCATTAGGAAAAACCTACTGAAGAAACAGTGTGGTTGGAATACAAGTCTGCTTTACACAGCAAATTGCTTAAACTAGTTCTCTGATTAAAATATATTCATATTCAACGACATACAGGGCAATCTTGAAGAGAGTTTTGTTCCCTTAATGAAAATGTTTTCCACTACTCGGGCACAAGCCACTCTTCCAGGTAGGTGGTAGGTGACACTGGGGACCATCCTGTCCGCCTCTGCCTCTTACAAGCCTCCTTTGCATTGTGGATCCTTCTGGGCCCTCACCTTGTCCTAGCTACTGGTCACAGAGAGGACTTGAGTATGCTTGTTTTCAGTTAAAAGGTTGCTCACTGCTGTCTCCAAACCTGAGTGACCCTGGGCCAGCAGCATTTCTGTCTCTCCACAGGCTAGTAAGGTGTATAACTTTTTCCAATGCAGCAACGTACTTTCAAACCACTTAAAGATCCTTGGCTTTGTAAGTGTGGAGAAGCTAAGAGGGAAAGATGCTTGTCATTGGAAGTTACTACAGGACAGCTTGAGGCTCCTGGCCACATGCACCCCAAGGTAACTAGAGCACACACCAGTCTGTTTATAGACCATGGTGTTGCCTTAGCATTGAAGGGCCAGGCACTTGTGTTAGGGCTTGGTAGGTCAAAGTAATCTGTGTCTTAGGAGGGCAGATTGGCTTTGTTTGCTGTGGGTTGTTGTGGGGAATTTTAGACTCCAGTGCTGAGCACTAAAGCCACTGTCTGTCCTACTCAAAATTCCATAGACTTTTTTGCCCTGTCTTTGGTGAGTTTTTTTTTTTTTTCATTTTCCATTCCTTAGGAATGGTTGACAATTCATGGTTTATTTCTCCTTTGAAATGCAGAACAAATGAAATAATGATTAAATTGTATCATTTTATATAGAGAAATTTCAAAACTTGAAATACTTTTAAAATGGTTGTCATTATTTTGTTTTAAACTGTATTTTGCTGTCCTGGGATTTAACCTACAACCTTGCGCATAGTAGGCAGGCACTGTACCATTGATCTATATCCCCAGCAAGGATTGCTGTTCATATTCCGTATATGGAGGAATGTCTAGGGCTTGCTACCCTTGCCAGTCTTTACTTCTCTCTCCTGAAAAGCCCAACAAAACAAAAATATATCCCAAATGAAACCCCTCTTACTCATGTGCTGAACCCAAACCTTTTACAGGATAGAGCAGACATGCAGTCATCCTGCTTCCCCGAGCTTAGCCAGTGTTCCAGTCCTGTGTGTTCACATGCTTGTCTCACCACACATGACTGGAGCAGCACGGTGTGGCATATTCCCAGGGCCAATCGCAGGGAGAGGGTGGGCTGTGGTCTAAGACAGTCTAAGCAGAAGGAATGTCAGAACTTAAGGACAGAGTCAGTGGCAGCTACCATGGCAGGGGAAAGCCTGAGACTGTGGAAGAAACTGGTGTCTTCCCGCTTACCTGCATAGGGAGCTGTCTGTGAAACATGGCCCCAGCAGTGTGTAGACCTTGCTGTTTAAGCTACTAAAGCAGAGTGTTTGGTTTCTAGGGAAGAGTGTGTACTGCATGGGTCTGTGTGAAACCAGAGCACACATCCCAAGAGTCAAGAGTTCTAGCCAGTGCAGCACTGGGGCAGGCAGGCCTGCAGAGTCTGCCACATGGCAGATGGGTCAGTGAACTAACCGTTTGCTGTCTACCATTAAGCAGTCGCTGGGCCTAAAGGAGCCACTGCTGTTCCAAGCTTTGGGATGTTTCCTCTAGTGATGCTTATATAGTAACATGTGTGTTGTTAGAAACAGGCCTGACAGTTGGGTACCAAGCCTCACACCTGGATTTGATCCCTGGAACCTACATGGCCAGATTGTCTTCTGCCCTCCACACATACCCATGTACACGCGCGTGTGTGTGCGCGCGCGCGTGCGCGCGCACACACACACACACATACACACAGTGTTGTGAAAATTAGATACTAATATTGAAATCGAGCACCTCTTTAACTGGTGAATTACAGTAAGCTGGGTCCAGACAGGGAGGAGGATCAAAGATATCTTTATTGAGTTACTTTAATTAGGCAAAGACAGACTGGGGTTGACATTCTCCAGCCTTGGCAAATGTCATGAGATAAAGTATTTCTGTTACTCATTTGCCCGATCCAAAGCTGCTTCCACCTCCTCTGTGGGATGTACACCTCTACTTCTGTTGTCCCCACAGGATTCACAGACGAACATTTGAACAGCCCTTTACGGAGTGTGTCTCTGATAGTTAACTCAGTCCAGAAACATGAAGCCACAACTCAGCAGATACTGTTTTCCATTTATTCTGTGGTGGGGTGGGTGGGTGGGGGAGGGGTGCACGTGTTCGTGCATGAGTCACAGTGCACATACTGGGGTCAGGACAACTTATAGGAGTGGGTTCTCTCAGTGTGTGGGTCCTAGGGAACAAACTCAGTTTATAAAGGTTGGTGCCAAGCTGCTTTTCCTGCTGAGCCATCCCAGTGGCCCAGCTTTCCCGTTTTTGCCTTTGAAGAGACCAGAAGGCTATGTCACACACATGTTAGTATAGAGTCAAGCAGAACCTTGGACTGTTGGTGCTGATCTGTTTCCTTTTGCCTTAGGTAGCCTGTGTTCTGTGCCTCCCTTTGCAGGGTGAGCTCGTTCTATTGGGCTCTGTTAATAGCTCAGGGGTCCTGGAAAATATGGAAGTTCATCACCACATGCCATAGGGTTCCGAAGGAAGCGAGGTGGGGTCCTGACAAAGAATCTGGAGTGGATGGAACAGTCCCCTGAGTCCTTTGTGACCCGTCTCAGTGGGGACATTTCCCTTCTGGCCTTTGGAATGTATCACGCATTTCCCAGACCACTGTATATAGGAAGGAAATTGGTCAGAGAAGTCAGTGCACCAATGTTTGTTTCCAACCATTTATCTTTTTAAAGAAGAGACCATTTAGTCTTTTAGGTTTAGCAAAGCTAATGGTTTAATACAAGCCTTTCTCCATCTGTCTTTTTGTTGTTGTTTCTCTTGTTCATAGAGCTGCTTTTATTTCTGCTGGTAGAGAAAGAGGAAGCATTTCATCCAACATTCTTATCCAAAGTCTCTTTTTCGTAGCAAAGTTTTGCTTTCCTTTCTTTAAAAAAATGTGTGGCTTTCCTAGAAATGTTTATTCTGTAGTATTTATGTCACCTTTGAGTAGCAAGGCTGTGCCAGACTTCGAAATTACCTGTCTTTTCAAGTTCAGTGAGAGTTACAAAAGCACCTCTATGTCACGGGAAAAGAGAATGGTGGCCTGAGCATACATGCGGGCTTCGTGCTTGTATGTTTGAGGAGTTTTAGTAACTCTTAGGAGGCTGCGTTCATTGGCCGGTTGAGCTTAGCCTGCACCCAAGTTAATACGTGTGTGAGCACCACACCTGTGCGAGTGTGAGCAGCATGGAGAAGAGCTGGAGAGGCAGCAGAAACTGTCTGGAGCCATTCTTATCTGGTACCACTCATGCATCCCCAAGAAATGGCAGGACAGGACATGACTCCACCTGCTTTGGTTTCTGTTTCATTTGATACGGGAATCCTACAGGTAATTACATCACATGAATGAAACACTGAACCTGCCAATCAGTACTGGACTGAGCATGGAGAAAAGGCTTTTTGCTTTGATGTTTACAAAGGCTCAAATTACCAGAGTGTCCTTTGTGGTACAAGCATTACTCTATGAGATATGTGTGGAAATAACATGCATATGCAATACATGTATCATTAATCTTCATGACAAACCTATCATGAGGATCATCCCTGCTGTAATTTAAAAACGCAGCCCATGAGAGAAGGATGCCATCTGACAGAGCTGGGGTGGAAGGGTTTTTGTTCTTGTTTTTAATTGGGGGAAAGTGAGTGGGAAAGGGGGAGTGGGGAAGGGGAGACTGGCCTCTGGGGACAGGAACAGCTGAAGAGAAGAGGGAGGCGGAGAGAGAGACAGAGACAGAGAGACAGAGAGACAGGCAGTGAAGCAGAGAGAAAGAGAGAGAAAGAAAGATATGGGAGGTGGGCGGGGCCCTTTTAAAAGGGAACATAGTGAGTGCACAGGTGGTGCTCTTAGTGGCTGCAGCTGAGGGTGTGTCCTGTCGGAACCCCAAGGGCCGGCCAGTGCAGATGCCTGAGTCCTAACAGTTCCCATGTGAAAAATGCAGAAATCAAGTAAAAATCACACAGCTAATGGAGTTAGGAAACCAGTTGAATGTTGGCAGCACTACCGGGCACTGCTGCAGCCTTTTACAGAATGACAACCTGCAGGGATGGCTTCCGAGCTAGCATGCTGCAGTGACAGCCACAAAGCAATGGCAGGCGGGCTCTGGGTCCTCACTGTGGCCCTGAAGCTTAGCAGCCCTATCCGGAGGACGCTTCATGGTACTTACCTTCTCAGGCAGAGCTTCTGGGTCTCTCTCATTCCATGCCTTCTGTATGCACAAATGATAGCTAGACACCCCCCAAGCGAGCTCCCCAACTATACCCACCAGACATACTTTTGTTATTGTTAAAGCAGAAAAGTACCCTGTGTCTAGATTCAGATGAAGGGAAAGTGGCTACTAGGGAAAGGGCCCCATGCCCAGGAAAAGATGGTATATGTACAGCATGAGCATGAATATCTCTTGTGCTCTTTGCTTATAAATCCAGAGGGCTCTATACGCTGAGGTATCACTGACCAGCTTTGTTGGGCTGCTGAGTGTTCCCTTTTAGGAGAAGTACCCCATGTTAAGCATGTCGAATTATACCTGCCGTGAGGGTGCACTGGAGAGGGAGGGACCCGTGTGAAGTCTGGCTGTGAACCCTAGCATCTAGGAACACTCGAGGGCCCTGAAGGTGCAATGCAATCTCTGAGTGGAACCTGAGAGGTGAGTAGGTAAACATTCGGGAGCACTCAGGGGCTCAGACAGGAGAATCAAATGGGCTTTAACAATGACTGAACTGCCGTACGATGGCAGGGCCTGGATGGCTGGGGACAGCCCATGCCCAAGAAGTCAAAGTTTTGGACTAAATACACATGTCGGTTTGTATACAGATAAGGACATAGGCAGACTGCCCATCTCATCAAGTACAAACTTGTTTCAGAAGCACCACCGTTTCTTGGGAGCACATAGGAGACAGAGCAGAGGTGCATGCTCACCCTTGAGCAGTCTTCACCCATGCCACACTGCTTTGGAATTTATAGACACTCAGTGCTGGCCATGTGAGTTCCACACAGGTCTTTCTTTAGAGTGACCTTTTTGTGCTAGCGGCTTCCCAGTACCAGCAGGAATGTGTGTTCTTGAGCAGTTCTCAGTAGATAGATACATTTTGTATTTAAGTTTTTTCCTGCAGTCTATTTTGATTGTATTCTTTCCCCTCTCCCAACTCCTTCCTGATTCTCCCCACCGCCCTCCCCATCTAACTTCATGCAAGCTCACTTGGGGTCTCTCTCTCTCTCTCTCTCTCTCTCTCTCTCTCTCTCTCTCTCCTTTTCTCTCTCAAAACAAATAAAAACCAAGAAAACCAAAAAACTAAAAAAAAAAAAAAATTGGAGGAAGAAAGAAAAAGAAGGAGGAGAAAGGAAGGAAGAAAGGAAGCCGACGGGCAAAAAATAGCAAAGCGCCCAGAGGTGGCATGTGACTACAAGGAACCGCATGTCCCAGACACAACAGGACTGACGGGCATACGGACACACTGAGACTGTAGCACGCACTCTACCTTCGCAGGCTCAAGCCATACAAAATTCCTGCGCTCAGAAGGAGAAGTGAACACAAAATTCACAGATGATTTGTTGTATCTTTCTTGCTTGGAAAGCCTTGGTTCTTACCCACTGTGGATTTTCTTCACACTTTCTGCATATGTTCAAGGGGACAAAGGGTATCCTGGAATGTTGTGACTCAGATATAAAATGTCCCCTGATGCTGGCCCCAAGCTAGTGCCACTGTCGAAGGATTATTGGGTCATAAGAACTCTGACCTTGTGAATGAATTAATCTGTTATTGGGTTCAGAGCTGAACAGCCCCTTTGTCTCTGTTTCCCAGATACCATGTGGTGAGTGGCATTGCTCTGCCATCCCTTCTTTGTGTGGAGGGTTTGAATAAGACAGGTTTATGTTCTTGAATGTTCTGTACTCAGTTGGTGGCACCGTTAGGTATTTGACATGGAGCCGTTAGGAGGTGGAGACTTGTAGAGGAAATTATGCCACTGGGGGTGGATATGAGCTTTGACCTGCTTCTACTCCTGTCTTTTTGCCTTCTGTTTGTGGATGGGAAGGTGACCAGCCCAGGTCCTGCTCCTGGCAGGAGTCATATCTTCTGCTTTGGGTCACGGTATTTTATCAAAAACAACAGGAAAGTGACACAACTATCTATTGAGTCCCCCAGTTGCCACAGTCTCATGAGGAGATGGAGCCAAGTGCCCATGAACTGAAATCTCAGCAGCTGTGGGCCCAAATCAACCTTTGCTCTTTCAGGTATTTCTGTCAAAACAATGAAAAGTAGCTAACAGAGAAAACAAGTAGATGAGGGGCTCTTCCTATGACTACCCAGCCATGTTTAAAGCATTTGAACTACTTCATGGGAAGAACTTGCAAATGTTTGCAGAAGCAAGCTAAAAACAGCAACTCACCGGGAGGATCAAGAGACCAGAATGCTGACAGGAACACAGGCCGTAAAGGAGTTCTCACACTGGGATGGGCTTCTCTTGAGGATTGAATTAGATACAGGAAGTCTACATTCTGGTTAAAACCTTGTCTGTGCCAATCTCTGAGACTCATGTGAGGCTAAATTTAATTATGACAGGATAGTTAATCTAGAAAATTCAAGGCTGCCTAGAGTTCAGGCAGTGGCATGGGTATTTGTTGGGTACTTTTGGCCAGGTTTATAGTGAGAATTGAAACAAAGAGCTAAGTGGAAAGATGTTAAGAGCTTAAGTGTTTAGCCAAAAAAAAAAAAAAAGAAAAGAAAAGAAAAGAAAAAAGAAAGAAAGAAAGACATTTAAAATGGAAGCCAAAGAAGGTGTGGTTGCTAGAGCGATTAGAGCCATCACAAAGAAGCCAAGTATTTTGCATTGGATGGGAAAGATGCTGTCAGTGTCTTAGGAGTTGGCTGGACCACGCCACAGGCAGAAGAGTATAATGATGTAAACTCCTTTGAAAGACTCGGGTTTGAGAAAAATCACTTTGGTCTCTGCTCTCACACAGGCTGCCTAGGGAAGTGTTTCTCCTCTTCCATCATCCAGGCACTCAATGGTCACTGAGACCAGACTCAGGGGAACCTGACTACTGCTTAGCTGCTGGCACCAGCTACATGGTGCTTGTTATGCAGAATGCAGAGGTGCAGGGATCAAGCAGTCCACAGAGACAACTCAGGGGCTGTAGCTGGCAAGGCTGTGGGGACAGAGCTTCTTAAGCCATTGGGCTCATACCTCAACACTATATGTCCCAGGTGCAGGGCCTGGAACCCTAACACCTGCTTCACTTGCCAGGCTTTGCTCTTGCATTGCTCCAATCATGTCTAGTCTCCCAGTTCCCCCTTAGGAGTAGAGGGGTTTTACTCTGTGCCTACTCAATGGTTGCATTCTGGGAGTATGCAAATTAAAAAAAAACTTTTATATGGACTTACAGAGTTTGTCTGGAATTGCAGAGGAGACTTTGATCTTGGACTTTTGAGAAATGCAGACAGCATTGAGACTGTGGGGACACTTGCGGGTAGACTGGGTACATTTTGCATTATGAGATACCATGAGCTTTTGGACACCAGGACAGAGAATGTGGTTTGAATATGAAATTTCCCTGGAGAAGTTCCTCATGTGTTCCAGGATGATTATCTACCCACTAATACGATTGAGAGGTGACAAGCGCCAATGTTGGAGGAAGTGGGTCACTTGGGGGGCCATGCCTTTATCCTCCTCCCCCCTCCCTCCCTCCCTCCCTTCCCTCCCTCCCTCCCTCCCTCCCTTCCTCTTCCTCTTGTGGGCTGTCAGGAGGTGATCAGCTTTGCTCCTCCACAGTTTTCCTCCACATCCTGTGGTGCCACAGGCCTACCGTGATGGGCTGCAGAACTGCAGACTCAAACACCTGAAACCTAGACGTTTGCATCTTGCCTCCTCTGACTGTGTACATGTTGGGCATTGGTGGTGAAAGTGGCTCTTGTTAGGTTTAGTGCTCTGACAGGTTAGCTTGCATTGGGCAGAGGAGTAAATGTTCACTTAATTAAATCACCAGTTGTTACCATGGCTTGTGAGGTTAGAGAACCCCAAGATGTAGCTGCTGGCTGCAAGAAAATGGTTGGACTTAGAAGCTCATTCTGCCCTCGCAGATACATTTATGAAAACAGAGGAGGGAGGGAGAGAGAGAGAGAGAGAGAGAGAGAGAGAGAGAGAGAGAGAGAGAGAGAGAGAGCCTGTAGTCTATGAATCGCTTTAAACTGCCTTAAAGTTACCTCTTAATTCTGGACTGAGTTCCTAAAACTATGTGAACCCTGGAAACACTGGAAAGTCTTTTGCACCTGGTTATATTGTTCTCCATGTCTTCATCAGACACCATGCCCTGACATTGTGGTCTCCATTGGTCAAAGTGGATCCCATTCTCTGAGGAAAGATGTCTTCCCTTCAGAGATCTCCCCAATAGGGGAGCAAGCCTGGTGAGTCCTTGGAAAATCTCTCACAGTGTTGAATGAGTGGAGCCTGAATCAAGTAACTTCTAGGGGCAGCATAGAAAAGGAAAAGCCTTGGATGACACAAAGGTGATGTTTGAGGTTTATACACGGTGAACACTTGGATGTCTTGAAGAACAACAAACAAACAAAAACAAAACCTATGAGGCATGGCCTAGGTGAGAGAGCTTGGGCCTCCTTTGGATCAGCTCTTGAGTTTAATTTCCCGCCTTTTCAGCACTCAGCCATCTGGGAAGCCACTGGGTCCCCCTGAGTGTGAATTTCACATCTGCGAAATGGCAAGGGTGGTGTCTGCTTTGGCTCCCATGGATTTAATTAGGTCTGTAGACTGTTGGGTGGGAAAAACCAGCTGGGTAAATGGTGTGATTGTGGGTGGCAACCCCTTTGTCTCCATTTCAATTACTACACTCAACGTTTTAGAATGCTCCCCTGTCCTTCTGTAGAGGATTTAGTGCTGAGGGCCTCTGAGGTCACTTCCCATTATCTTCTCAGATGAAGAAATCCAGTCCAAGAGGGGTCCAGGGACTCATCAAGGCGAGCCAGCTTCCGGACTCTGGTCCTGCTCCAAACCCATCAGACCCTTGCTGACGTGTGCTCTGCTAGCAAGTCCATTTAGACTGAGCAGGGTGAGTAATGTCAGGCATGCCTTGTGTGCTGTTGACAACTGTGTGGCCCACGGTGCCATTTATAGCTTTGGAAAGAACCTTCGGATGTAATTGCAAACCCTGCACCACCCAAACAGACTCCCTTCACCGAATAATAAAAGCTTTTAGGTGGTGACATGGGAGAGCAGCCAGATGACAGCTCATGGGAAATGAAAAATCAGGGCAAACTGTCCTCAGTAGTGGCACTGTTTCATCAGTAGCCCCTGGGCTCTTGCATATCTTAAAAGGCACAATATGTCAAGTGAGTGTCCAGATGCTGGTGAAGATTTTGAGTCTTTTTGCACAAAAGGATTATAGGGCTGATAGACTGCCTCTTCCCACTGTGCATGAGCACACATGCTCGCACGTACCCGGCCCCTCCCCACATGCGAGCACACACAGGCACCATCACAACCATTAGTTTCCGTGTTTCTGTCGTTTGTCACAAGCCGAACCTTCTGTTGTTCCCAGTTCTATCAAAAATGAAGCTTTTGCTCCTGTTGCCGAAATGGGTTGACCTTTCCATTCTTGGAGGAGACACAGAGTCTGTCCACCCAAGAGGGACACCAGTGACAGATCATTGCATAGCTTCCTTTGCTGGAGTGGTCTTGGCCGTCTTTAGTTTCCAATGTGGGAAGGTAGGATTGTCTCCCACATTTTTTTTAAACCAAGTATGTCTTACTTGTGTCCTTTGTACATAGAGGACCACCAATGAACAAAGGCTTTTGGGAGCCCAGGGCTGTAGGTAAAGCGAGGTAGAGATGTGAGGTTGGTAGGAGGGGCAGGAGGCTGGTCTGGAACTGCTTCTCCAGTCACACATTTGAATTCAGTGGCCATGCATGAGCCAGCCTTTGCATGCCTGAGGTTAATGCTGGAGGTGCCAGCCAAGGACATCATGCAGCATGTGGGACTCCACAGACACATACCTCCTGCTGAGACGACCTTGAGTGCCAGCACCTGCCACTGTCAACAGGAAGACTTGCGGCTGCGGACACTTGTCCCACACTCACAGCACAAGAAAGACACATGAAAGAGCAAGGACTATGTTAGGACCCGAAGAATGGGAGCCACACTGCTCATCCCTCATTCCCCCCCTCCCCCAAGCCTCATCCCAGCATCTGGAGCACTGCTGCCCCAAGAAAGTTGTGCACCTCAGAGCTGTACCTCTCCCGATACACATTCAGGAACTCTCAAGTCGAGGCTAGAGGAGGGAAGGTGCGGGTTCAGCTGGACTAGAGTTAAATCTGCCACACAAGCACCAAGTGTCACCAAAGGAAGGAAAGAGGGGATTTGATACAATAGGATTGAAAAACATTATGCAAAAGCCCATCTCATGCTCCCACCCCAGGGTCGAGCACTGCTCAGGTAAGTGGATAGGATTATGGGTTGCAGTGCTGGTGGGTTCTGGGGAATGTGTGAGGCTTGTAGAGTCAGATGTAGTGTGAGACATGGGGCAATCTAGCATAATAGGAAGGACGGTTAGCTACTAGCCTATGTGAGGATGCAGAGCTGTGAGGACTCCTCACGCCCCTTCCGACCTTGGGCCCCTCCTCCTCTGAACCTTAGGACGAGTGAGTGGCCACAAGTGGTCTTCAGCTATGCAGTGGGCACCCTAGGGCCTGCCTGGGAACTGGAACTGAACGCCAGGCTGGGGTCTCTGCTGCCTTTCACAGACTACGAGCATGCTCACTTACCACTGGCCGCAGGCCTGGCAATGCTCAGAGGAAGCTGGGGTAACTGGGGAGGGCAGGATGTGACAGCTATTGCAAAGTCGTACCTCAAATCCTTGGGTTTACCGCCTCTGTCCTAAGCCGAGAGCCTGGCATTGCTGTTCCCATTGGGCCTCGATAGCTCTCCCATGGACACCAATAAGGCCATGGGCGTGACCCTAACAGGTGACTTTGAGACTCAGTCACAGGGCTTTGTGTCAACCTGTGTTAGTTAATTTGGTGTTGTTACAACACAATGCTTGAGTCTGGGTTCTTATACAGCAAAGAGGTTGACCCGATTTGTGACCCTGGTGGCTGCAAGGTCCAGACAGTGTGGCACACAGGTGGTAGGGTCCAGAAGAGGTTCCCCTGGCTGTGGGACAATAGAAGTGTGCAGAGGGAACGGGCTACACACAGATGGGCACATGTGCGAGTGGGGAAGAGACCAGGAAGGGGTAGCTTACTTTTAGATCTCACAGGAGTTAACCCACGCCTGGGAAACGACGTTCTCAATGGTCATCAGAGTGGAGTTCTGTGGCCTACAGATGTCTCTTAGGCAGTCTCCTACAAGAGAGACACTTGCCATCCCCACTATATTGGAGACCACCCTCGTAGGGCAAGCCACACAGCTTTGGCTTCACAATAGATCCTCACTCCATTCCCTCAACTGTATTGTGTATAGGAAGTGATACCCAGAGGCATGGCTTTGTCTCTGCTTCAGGCTGGAGCAGACCCACAGAACTGAGAGCATTCTCCCAGGCTGCTGCCTCGAACAGGAAGTTCTGAGTCCCATAGATAGAAAGGCAAGGTGGCAGCTTACTGGTCAACTTGGGCAGGAGGCTAGAATGGTTGTGCTATGCCAGAGCCGTGTGTGTGTGTGTGTGTGTGTGTGTGTGTGTGTGTGTGTGTGTGTGTGTGTGTGCACCTACCTATCTCTGTGTGTGAGTGCACACACCTGCATGTGCAACCCTCCTCTCTCTGTGTGTGTCTGCCTCTGTGTACCCCCACCAGCTCCCCAAGTTAACCATGTCTTTGGCTCCTGGTGAGCATCAGTCAAGTCCCAGAAACAGCTTGTCAACCTGTTGTCTCGTGTTCCCTTGTTGTGAAGCACTTCTCCAAAGCATCAATCACACACACAGTCCAAGGGTTTGTAGACTGTTCCAGAAGTCTGTGAGGAAAATGATGTCACACACCAGCATGCACAGCCCAGAGTTCTCATCTCTGTATCTCTGAGTTGATAAAATACAGAAAAGGTGACTTTTAGAGCTCGCATTCCAGGGATCTCTGTAGCTCCAGCTGCCCGGAGCAGCTTCTGCCATGTGGCTTCTCAAGCAGACATGAGACTTCTGTGTTCCAGAAGCCTGGGCCAGCAAGGATGTGCGGAGATAGAGGAAGAAACTTTACACTGAAGACACAAAAAGAAGGGTCATAGAAGGCTGTGCATCTCAGGAAAATTGCTGAACATCTCTGACTGTCCATCGCCTCACCTGTAAAACTGATCACTTACGGTGCTCAGTGGGGCTGAAATTGACAATTATATCAGAGAACTGTGGTATGGACAAGGTAGTGAAGGAAAGATGTACAGTGCTCCACCTGTGCTAGCAGCCAGGCAAATATTAACTCCCTCCATGATTTGTTTTGTTTTGTGTCCCCCCTCCATCTTTAACTGGGGAACAAATGTGACAGGGTCTGCAGGTGACACAGAGGAGATGGTCAAGGGAATGTGTGGAAAAGACAGTGGGGCTCTTCTTGTGGTTGTTCCCTTTGGGAGTGGGGTTCATCTCCTTTTAGTAAATGGTGGTGGTAGCCTAGCCATGAGCTGGGTCTGGTGGCAAAGGCCTGTCCCAGATATTCAGGAAACTACTCATGGGTTCAAGCTTTGCCTGAACTGTGTGGAAACCTAGCAAGACTCTATCATAAAAAAGCAGGGGTGCTGAGTTCAAATCTCCAACCCCCATGTGAAAAGCTAGGCAGGTTTGGTATGGCAAGGGCCTAGTGCTGGGCCGTGGGGACGGGAGGATTCCCGGAGTTCCCTGGCCCGCCAGTCAAGCTGCTAAAGCTGACTTGTGGTTCGGCAAGAGCTCTGTCTAAAGGTGGGAAGGCAGAGAGTGTTAGAGTCAACACCCAGGTCATGCTTCGCCTTCCTCATAGGGAAAGAGGGAGGGAGAGCAAGAGAGGCCTCCCAGGAACCTCTACACAGTGATGCTAATCATACTCACGAAGGCAGAGCTTTTGTGACTTAGTCCCATCTTAAAGGCCACTCATCTCCATTCCACTGCAGTGGGATTAAATTTCAACATGAAGGGAAGGGAAATGGTCAGTCAAGACCACAGTGTCCTGGGGGCTCCAGGGAAGTCCATGGCAAGGGAAACAGCAGGCACTCCTGTCTTCAGTAACAGCCTTCCTTCCTTCCTTCCTTGGTCCTTCCAGACAGACCCTGGCTTGTTGATGAGGTGCTGTGAGACCAGCTAAAAACTGGTCTTGCAGTGCAGCTTATCATGTGACACATTGTGGCCCTAGAGACACAAAAGAGTCTCACTGAGAGACTCACTTGTCACCTCTGTGCAGTCCTCTTCAGCGGGCTTTTGGGGAAGGGTAGTCAGCGGTATGTCTCCCAAGGCCTCTTCAGCAGGCCCAGGGTGGACCATATTCAGCCGCATGTCCCCACATTTCCTCTGATGCCCATGCTGGGGTGTGGGATCTGGCGACATCTTATGAAAGCCACCACTACAGCAGTTGTCCTAGGGAGTGGGTAGGGAGTTGTCGTAGGGGTTTGATCTCCTTTTCCAGTCCACAGAGACTGTAAGGAAATCTTGAGCCCGGGGTGAACCTGACTTTCTGGAGTCATGACCAGAAGCTCAGAGAGAACTGGATGCTACCACTCTTCATCACCATTGAAACAAACATCACATTCATATTCTTCGGGAATGCCATTGACATGACCAGATGCAGGTGTACTCGCTGGCAGCACGGCCATGCTCAGGATTCCAGGGTTTCCTGTGGCTGCTGGCTAAGGTCTGGTTCTCATCACTGTCTGCCAGTCCTGCTTACTCCAATTCTGTGGCCTGGGCAGAGGGAGGGGTCTAACCGAGTCATATTTTATACATCACATGTTGGTTGTTATGATACATTTATTTTTCTTCTTAAGAAGAAGCAAACTGTGTGTCTCCAAATGCTGGCAGCTCAGAACATCCCATTTGTTTGTGGAGAGACAGACCGGATGGCACAATTTCAGTCAAAGGATGAAGTGTAGGCTTCCATGTCTGAGTGAGACATCAAAGCAGCCTGTGCTTTAGTTTCCAGGAAGCCTGAGGCTGTACATGTGGTTAACTCCTCAGTTCCTAGAAAGTGGCCTTGTGGGTATGTCCCCCATCAGTCCTGGTTCCCCAAGAAAGGGAGACACAGCTCCAGCATCATCATCGTCCGTCTGTCTGTCTGTCTGTCTGTCTGTCCATCTCCCACCCCCACCCCCTCACCTGGCAACAGCTACCTTGATGAATAAAGGTTGGAGCGTGCGCCAAAAGATGAACTGTAATCCGGGATGGTAAAGTCTCTTTATTCAAGAAGACACCAGGGCAAAACGCAGGCCAGAGCGAGGTTACAGGAACCCAGCAAGCGCGGCCAGAAAAAGGGGCTAGGGTCCCCACGTGCAGCCCTTAAGAAGCTCCCTTACGTCACCCCAGCTTTCCTTCACCACGCCCTTATGGGCGAGTCCCTGGTCCACCTAGCACCTGTCCCAGGACTATTGGGCGGGGCTAGGGTGTCTCCCCACACTACCTCCCTTGATTCGTGCTGGGAGAAAGATTGTGTCTTTTCAGGTACCACATGAAATGGCCTTTTAAAATTTCTACTTATTAAAGCAATAAACAGTCACAAAATACACCTAGGGACCGGTGACAATGGCTCTGTCAGCAAATTGCCTGCCACATGAGCATGAGGACCTGAGTTTGATTCTCAGCACCCACATAGAAATGTTTATGTGGTGACCTTACATGGTGACCTTAATACCCCAGTGCTGGGGAGACAGAGGTGGGAGGTGTCCCTGAGGTTCAAGTTCTAGCCAGCCTAGACCAATTGCTGAGTTCCAAATTCAGAGAGACCAAAAGACATTAAAAAACAAACAAACAAACAAGGAGGATGGCACCTGGGGAGGGGTGACATACGAGGGTGTCTTTTGGCCTCCACATGTACATACATATACACACTTGAACACATACATGCCCCCACAAAATTTTCTGGGGTGACCGCTCAGTCAGTGAAGTGCTGGCAGAGGTCCTGAGTATGACCCCAAAGGCCCCATGAGGGAAAGCTGGGCTCAGAGGCCTGGCACACATTGTTAGCCCCAGTCTTGGAAGGGCAGAGACAGGAAGGTCTCTGGAGTTTACCGACCAGCCAGCCTCTCTCATTGGTTAAGTTTCAGGCCAGTGGGAGACACCTCTCAGAAACAAGGTGGACAATACCTGTGTGTGACTCCTGGCTGGCCTCCACTTGCATGTACACACACACACACACACACACACACACACACACACACACACACACACACACACACACTAGCCAATACCACCATCACCATAACTAACCCCAACTCCCAAGCACTAAATACACAGGAAGCAACCCAAAAGTTCCATCCAGATACAGTGCCTTCCTGACGCATGTCTATGCTGTCTCTGCCTTACCTGATATTCACCGTGAGCATCTCTCCAAGGCGACTCATATTTTGAAATAGACATGTGATCATCCTGGATATTGACTGGCTGCAGTGTGGCCACTTAATCTGTGCACACACACTTCTAGTGGGACACTTGGCATTTCCATCTCCTTAAACATGGCTGTGTTGGAAATTGTCACACTCCTTCTAGTTCTTCCTAGTCATTATTTTATTTTTAACGATGTGTGCACATGTAGATGTCCGTGTGCACATGTGTGCAGGTGTCCTCGGGAGACAGAGGCTCTGGACCAGCCCTGGAGCTGGAGTTACAGGTGGTTGTGAGCCACTGGATGTGGGTGCTGGGACCCAGACTTGGATCTTCCGCAGAAGCAGGACGTGCTCTTAACCACTGAGCAATCTTTCTAGCCGTTCCTGTTTCTTTATAAGATTGCCTCGTGTTTAATATCTACCCACCATATGCTATGGAAGCCCTTGCTGAAGGACGGTTCCTTCCCTTATAAATGTTACTCCTCCTGGAATATCCCTCTGGTAGAGTCTTCCCAGTAGACCTGTGGTCAGCTCCTGAACTGCCTTACTATACTGCTGCCAAGGCAGGTTTTGAACAGACTGCAAGAGCGATTTTCTTTTTCCATGGATTATCATTTCCCCATACAACCCTCCCTCTCCCTCCCCATGAATCCTCCTCCTACTTTCACGACTTGAATTCAGTCATCCTCTGTTCCCCCTCCCTTTGAACAGCTTCCTCCCTTCTCTACTCTAGTGCTCTACAGATGTACAGACAGACAGACAAACATTCAACATAAGAACAAAAATGTGGTAGCTGTCCAAGTTTGGCTTATTTTGCTTAACATGATGATTCCAATTCCATCCATTTTTTGTGTATGTTATAATCTCAGTTTTTTGATGGATAAAGTTACATTGTGTATTACATTTTCCTCATCCATTCATTGCTGATGAATATCTAGGCTGGGCCTATATACATAGGTCTTAGCAATTGTGGATCGTACAGTAATACGACTGGACAAGTGTCCCTGTAGTGTGCTGATTTAGAATCCTTTGGGTGGAACACTTGAATCGTTCCATGCACTAAATATGTTCTATGCCATCATACATAGAATCAGTGTTGATTTCCCTGCTGGCCGGATCATCTTGTGTTCCCAGCGGCAGAGAATGATGGCAGAGCATCTGGGTTCCTCCTTGTCCATATCCTTTCCAACATTCAATATTTTTTCACCTCGCTTCTTTGTCTCTTTATTTCTCGTCTTCCTGTAATAGCCACTGTGACTGAGTGAGACACAATCTCAAAGTGGCCCTAATTTGTGTTGTCCCGATGGCTTAGGTGTTGAACATTTTTACAAATATTTACTGTCCATCTGTATTTCTTCCTTGACTATTCAGTTCATTAGCCTACTTATTAATTGGATGATTTGGGGAGGGGGTATTTAATTTTTGGAATTTTTTAGAGCCTAAATATATTAATTCCTTGTCAGATATACAGTTGGCAAAATTTCTCCGTAACCTGTAGGCTAGTTAACTTTCTATCACTGTAGTCACCAGAGGAGGGAGGCTTTATCTTACCTTACAGTTTACAGTCCATCACAGAGGGGCATCAGGCCAGTGGGAGCTCTAGGGAGGATCCTGGTGGCAGGAACTGAAACAGAGGCCACAGAGAAACCCTGCTCCCCTGCCTTGCTCAGCCCATTTCTTATACAACCCAGGACCATCTGCCCAGGGATGGCATGACCCCACAGTGGGCTGGGCACTCCCGAATCAATTATTAATCAAGAAAATGCCTCACAGACTTGCTTGTAGGCCTATCTAATGAAGGCATTTTGTCAGTTGAGGCTCCTCTTCCCCGGTGACTCTGGCTTGTGTCAAGTTGGAAAAAAAGAAAGAAAGGAACTGCTGTCACACTGTCTCTTTGCTCTGATGGTTTCCTTTGATATGCAGAAGATGTTTAGTTTCATTTGTCAGTGCTTGGGGTTACTTCCTGTGCCGTCAGAGTCCTTTCCAGAAAGTCCTTGCTGACATCTGTTCTGAAGGGTATCCCCTGAGTTTTCCTTTGGGAATTTCACTGACGGGGATTACATTGAACCTGCAGCTCATTTTCACAATACTGTCTTCTATTGCTTTTGACTCACAGATTAGATTTACTTTTTTATCTTTTAAAACCCACCCAAATGGGGTTACTTCCCTGACTTCCACGCTGTAACATAAATTCATTATATTTTGAAAAGCTGCTGATTTTTACGTTGGGTTTGTACCCTGCTACTTTTATAAAAGCTAGACCCTTCACTCTTGTGTCAATGCAGAGTCCTAAAAGCAACAAGTGAGTCAGAAAGATCAGGAGACGGCTCAGACTCGTGAAAAGCCAGACAGAGGTGGGAAGATCCAAGAACTGCTGTGGAGACAGATGGTGGCGGCAAAATAGGGGACCCGAGTGTGTGTCTACAGATGACTGGTGGGTAATGCTGATGGTGTCAAGTCAGATGACCACAGAGTGACAAACTGAAGAGAAAGGTCAGGAGAAGGGGTAGAAAAATGTCCGTGTTTGGATTGTGAGGGAAGAAAAAGATGGGAATGGCTTGTGGTTGAGCTGCAGGCCTGAGCTGACCATTGGGAACAGTGGCTGGAGGCAGGGTGTCTTAAGGGTTACCGAGTGCGCTCAGAGATGAACTGTAGTCCGTGATGGTAAGACTTCTTTATTCAGGTAAACACCAGAGCAAAACGCAGGCCAGAGCGAGCTCACAGGAACCAAGCTAGTGCGGCCAGAGAGAAGGGGCCAGGGTCTCCACGTGCAGCCCTTAAGAAGCTTCCCTTACGTCACCCCGGCTTTCCTTCACCCCGCCCTCATGGGCGAGTCCCGGGTCCACCTGGCACCTGTTCGGGTTGCCTGGGGCGGGGCTAGGGTGTCTCCCTACAAGTGTGTGCTGATGTGACGTGGGCACAATCACCCCACCCCACCCCACTCCACCCTACCCCACCCCCACCCCTAGACACACACACAGTGATGTGTACACACTCCGATCCCTGCCCCACCCCTACACACACACACACACACACACACACACACACACACACACACACACACACACACAGACACACACACACACACTCACACACACACACAGACACACACTCACACACACACAGACACACACACAACACACACACACAGACACACACACACACACACACACACACACACACACACACCAGCAGACACACACACACAGCAGACACACACACACAGCAGACACACACACACAGACACACACAGCACACACACACACACACACACAGCAGACGCGCACACACACACACACACAGCAGACGCGCGCGCGCGCGCGCACACACACACACAGCAGACACACAGCAGCACCAC
This sequence comes from Cricetulus griseus, assembly GCF_003668045.3. Classification (NCBI taxonomy): domain Eukaryota; kingdom Metazoa; phylum Chordata; class Mammalia; order Rodentia; family Cricetidae; genus Cricetulus; species Cricetulus griseus. Next base: position 278,494,503 of record NC_048596.1, on the reverse strand, counting down.
ACAGCAGACACACACACACAGCAGACGCACACACAGCAGACACACACAGCAGACACACACACACAGCAGACGCACACACAGCAGACACACACAGCAGACACACACACACACAGAAGACGCGCGCGCGCGCGCACACACACACACACACACAGCAGACGCGCGCACACACACACACACACACACACAGCATACACACACACACACACACAGCAGACGCACACACAGCAGACACACACACACACACAAACACACACAGCAGACGCCCTGGGGAGCAGCGTGTGCTCATGTGGCACCAACCCCACCTTCCGGGTTCCACAGCCCCTCCAGTTCCTCACTTGAGTCTCCCCCTTGACTTCTTCCCTGTGTGGTTGTGTGCTGCTGCAGGCTTGTGGTCACACGTGGCCTGGCCGACTTGAGTCTGCTGGGGATGCATGTAAGAGCCAGAGAGGGAGGCTGGACGCTTGGCGATGTCAGGCACGGAAAGGTATCTCAAGGCGCTGGCTTTGACGAGGAGGAAGGAATCGCCATCCAGTGCTTCGGATTCTCCAGCCCTGCCTCCACCTAAGCCCACGGAGATTTTAGAGAAGTAAAGACTTGAACAGTTTCATCAGTCAGGACCCAATGCGAGGAGATTCGAGTGCCTTGCAGGTGGGTCAAGCTGGTGGGATTTGTGTATGCCGAACGTCTACGTACACAGACTAAGTCAGGCGACGTTGAGCCGTGGTTCTGTGGTTCCGTTTCTGGCTTTCTAGGGCGGAGAGACAGAGTCACATACAAAGGGTTTTGAGACAGGGAGGGCCCTGGTGAGAATTAGCGGGAAGGCATCTCCTGGTGAAGGGCCTAGTCAAGCAGACGGCTTTTCTTTCCTCTGAGAATTGAGAGGCCAGTGGGACTAAAGAGTATGCTGGCAGCAAAGAGGACCTACAAAAGGGGATGCTGCTGCTGAATTGATGGCGTGCGCGCCTCGCAGAGCCGCTGTGTGGCAGGGTCGGGCAGGCCCACCCTGGGATGGAACGACAAAGGGGAACACAGAGTGTTCCATCAATGGCAGTGAGAGCTCAGGGTAGAAGACTGTACCAGATAAAAGGCTGGAGAGTATCGGAAAGGATGTTCAGGCCAGCAGGCCAAGAACAAAAGCCGGCCCAGGGCCTTGGGATGGAGTGTGGGGCTGGTTCTGCATCTCGGAGGGAGGGACCCTTGGCAGCTGAACAGTTGAGAGCATGTTTCTAATTATCACATTGGACCTTTGATCTGCTCTAATTATTTGTTTCCTCTGTAAACACAAACCTGACTCATCCACGTTGGGCTTGGGCAGCTTCTCTGGTTGGTGGTGGGTGGTTGGTGGTAGGCCTCTAGTGCTTCTCAAATGACACACAGGCTTCCACACAGCACGCAGTCACAGGGCTCCTGCTATGTGCTACAGACAGACAGAATGGCTGCCTGAAGTCCCCTTGCTGTTCTGAGTCCCCGTCTTTCCTTTTAGAAAGCTCTGGAAGGAGATGGAAGACACCACAGCACATGATCTTCAAGCAAAACCTGGACACACCAGTGGGAGCTCCAGCGGGGGTAAAGAGTGGAGATGTCATCATTAAAAACCCTCCAAGCTTCTGGGCCAGTCTTGTGGGATTCATGGACTCAGCCCACTCCTGAAACTTGTACATCTAAACTGTAAAACCTCCAGCAACCATGAGATAAAGGCTGTATGGCTCACTCCTATGACTGAGAAGGATTTTGGTAATATTCTTGCAGATTCTACTTTTTAAAGTAGTTTGAAAATTTTGGCCATAGGGTAGAGTAGAGGGCTTCACATGTGCCTAGTATGTGCCCTTGCCATTGATGGGCAGCCCTAGGCCACGCCTGTGAATCTGAGAATTAAAAGTATTTTATTGAGTCATATTTTACATATTATATAAATTCAACCACTTCAAGTACACAATCCAGTGATTTTTTTTTTAAAGGCTTATTTTCTTTCTTGTGTTCATAGATACTTGGCTACATACACGTATGTGCACTACGTCTGTACACATGGAGTGTACACATGGAGGCCTGGCAGAGGGGGCGTGAGGTCCCTTGGAAGTGGAGTTACAGGTGGCTGTGATCCATCATGTAGGTGCTGGGAATTGAACCCAGGTCCTCTAGAAGAACAGCCAGCATCTTATCTCCTCAGCTATTTCTCCAGTCTCTCAATGAGTTTTTGAAAAGTAAATATACAACTTGTACAACCATGGTCAGTTCTGGACCATTTTTGTCATTCTTCTATTTACTGTTAAGTCTGCCCCTAGTTCCTACAGTCCGGTGACCACTGTTCTAAACTGTCTCTGCAGATTTACCTTTTCTGAACACTGATATAAATGAGACCACATAACATTTTCCTGTTTTGTTTAGCAAAACACTTTAGAGGTCTACCCACTTATCATGTGAGTCTCCTCTTGTTGAATGATGCTCCACTGGGTGGACAGACGGATAGACCACATCATAAATGCAGACTTGCTGGTTGGTGGAGGTTCAAGGCAGCTCCAGTCAGATCTTTGTGTGGGGGAAGACTTAACATTTCAAATGAAAAGAGGTGTCTTGATTATCAGTTATCCAGAATGTTCTATCAGCTCAAGAAAAGTGTGTGTGTGTGTGTGTTGAGTAGTTGAGTGCTATAGATGAGTTCAAAAGGAAGAAGACAGGACCTTAGTCTTCAGAGAAACTCACTCAAGTCCTGGGTAGGGTATGGCCATGAGCCCTGGGTAGGGTATGGCTGTGAGCCCTGGGAAGAATGAGGCCATGAGCCCTGGGTAGAGTATGGCCATGAGCCATGGGTTGGGTATGACCATGAACTCTGGGTAGGGTATGGCTATGAGCCCTGGGAAGAATATGGCCATGAGCCCTGGGTAGAGTATGGCCATGAGCCATGGGTTGGGTATGGCCATGAGCTCTGGGTTGGGTATGGCCATGAACCCTGGCTGGCAAGTATGGTGTTTACTGGAAGGTACCTTCCAAATGAATGTCAGGTGCCAGACTCCAAATAGTCTAGATCTGTGTCAACCGGGCTTTACTGTAAGTACACCAATGTAAAGGGGGAATTTATTGGCTTACATAATGAGATGCCCAAGGGCTAGGGCTAGATTCAAGATAGCATCACCTGTTTTTGGGTGTCTTCCTGACTCGTGTATTATTTCATAGATTCAATTTGGTGTTATTTGACTAGGAATGCCAGTTTTTGAGTTCAAGTTTATTAGACAAATGCCCAGTTCTTCAGAGAAAGTGTTGTCTTGTCTGGATGCAGTTAGGGACTAGAATAGCAATGGGGATGATTGAATTACAAATAAATCAAATTAAAGGTTGGATTCTGGTCCTTAGGAGGCTGCAAGCTTTGTTCCTCAATGACTAAACCGGTTCCAATTTGTAGGATCCTTAACCATTTTCTTAAATTGTGTATCTTCTACAGTGGACAGACAGAATCTAGTCCAAATCACTATTGCTGTAGCCAGGAAAACCGAGGCTGAGGTCAAGAGAATTTGCAGGTTCCTGGAAGTGCCTGTGGCAGATCTTCAGCCATCTTTTTATGTAAATAAGGTACACAAGCATCTGATGAACAGGTGTAAGTTCTTCCCCACACATGGGACAGGAGGTAAGAAAGCAGGGGTTCAGGCTATCCTGAAAATTTTATAATTCAATAGGTGCCAGCTCTCTGATGTCTCACCCTGGTTTTACCTCCTCGGGTTTTCCTTGGATATTATTCCAACCTCAGCTCTTGGCATATTCAAGATAAATAAAGGGTCTCAATTATCTCTATAGGAAAGGGTTGAAGCAGAGACTGGGGTGGCCTGGAGATCCCAGGAGGAGCCCAGTCTCTCTCCGTCTCTGTCTCTGTCTCTGTCTCTGTCTCTGTCTCCCTCACTAAGAAGAAAAGATTTACTTGTTTTTGTATGCATATGAGTATTTTGCCAGCATTTATGTCTGTGCACCACATGTGTGCCTGCTGTACAAGGACAGAAGAACATGTCGGATCCACTGGAGCTGGAGTGACAGATGGTAACTGTGGGCTGTAGGTGGGTGCCGGGAGTCAAACCTGGGTCCTTTGCAGGAGCCAGAAGCATGCCGAACCATTGAGCCACCTCTCCAGCTCTCCCAGTCTCCTTGATGTGTATTTGACAGTGATGATGGGGACCTCTCAGGGGACCTCTGGAGCCTTCTCGTCTCTTATCTGAGCTCCTGTGCAGATGGGGCTTGCCAACTGACACTTCTCCTGCTTGGCTGTAGATCTCTGGATGGGGCAATTGTGTGTGCACTTTGTGTATCTATAGCATGCTTGGGGGAAACTTTGTGAAGGCCACATAACAGGCACTAAGACTTTGTAACCAGACAATCTCTATAGCATATGACTCAACTCTTCCAGTGCTGCGTGCAAGCAGCCACAGTCAACAGGTACAGAGTGAGGGTGTTTGCGTTCTGTTCATACTGTATTCAAATGGGCAGTCCAGATTCAGTTCCCTGGGGCTGTAGTTTGATGACATCGGTCAAGAAGATAGGACAGCGACAGCTGGCACAGGATTGCATTGCTAGATGGAAAAGAGGTGTCAGGACTCCTTGGGACCCCACTGCAGAACATGTTCAGCCAAGAGTAGCGGCCTGGTAGGTTGAGAATCTAGTTTCTAAGCATCATGTTTTAGAGCTGTGGAAATAAATAAGAGGCCAGGTAGTGTAAATGATGTTGTAGATTCTCTACGGCCTGCCAAGTGGGTAGGTGTGCCGGGGTCTGGCCTGTGTCAGTCCCACGCTACAGGCCATCTATTCCGGACTGATGTCTTTGGGGCTGTAATCAGAAGCAGCAGAACAGCCCCGGGTCCATTGCTGAGTGGGAGAGTGTGGACCTGGGGACGCTCATTACCCAACAGCATTAAGGAGGAGACACAGACGTCTTGTCATTTCAGGAGGGCTCTGAGTCCATGCTGGAGTCTGGAGTCCACGGTTTATTTAAGCATCCTCTTAAATAGCTTTCCAACCGTGGGGATAGCAAAAGACATCTGCTAGCATGTATACAGCTGATATGGAGTATTTCCTTTAATCCTAGAGGCAGCCCTAAAATTGCACATCGTCCCCAACCTCTCGACAGTCCCTGAGCATGTATACAAGCCCTCAGAACAGGTGGGCCCACCCAGGGCCTTGGTCTGTTGTTATGCAAAGTAGGAGACATTCTCCACTGACAAGCCATCAGCAGTGACCAGCCGGACAGCTAAAAGACAAGGTGAGATTTGAGCTCCTGGGATAGAGTTTGAGGCCTGTATCTGAAATACCATAATTGATATTTTTGGGGCCCTGACATAAGTGATCAAAGGCACTAAACACTTTAGGGATTACTCCGCCGTCAGATGTATCGCTTGTACAGATTGCCTGGTTAAGGGCTCTTCAGCCGCATGCCTGGCCAACTTATGGGATGTAAAGACACTGCGAGTCAGGCCAACCCAGACACAGGGCCTTCAGGGAGGTGAGGAGAGTGTGCCTGGATGGCCAGGACCAGCCAGGTCAGGACAGACACAGATGGGCCAGGAGAGGAATGAGCACACACCTGAGAACCCCCTGTAGACTGTGACAAAAGGCCAGAACAGGGAGCGTATCCCGCCACGGGAAGTAGGCTTCAGGGAAGAGTTGGTGTGTGTGGCGGGCATTGAAGGATGGACTATATCCAGTCAGGAGAGAAGGTGGGAATGTTTGACTTATGGCCAGAGTTTCCAGAAGCCAGTGGTTTAGTTTGGCTTCGTGGTGTTGAGTAGAGTATAGTTACAAAGACGGCTGTGGCAGTCTCTGATGGCTCTTCGGTTCAGGTTCAGGGAGAGGCAGAAGAAGGGGCCCACCCCTTTTGAGTCAGGTGACTGCAGACTGTCGAATCATCACTGCAGTGCAGGGAGTGTAACATGCAGGACCTTGAGGTCGGGTGGAAGAGGCTATGGCTTCATACTGTCGAGTGGGAACAAAGGTCCCAAGGGAGAAGGGCAGCCGCCCTAAGCCTGTCTGGACTGCCACATCACGTGAAGCCACTTGTGGTGAGTGACAGCTTAGAGGTGTGCAGATGGCAGACCTGGCTTTCCTGCCAGTCTAAGCCTCCTGCCACAGAGCCATCCCAGCCTCCAAAGTACCCTGGAAAGGTCCCTAATGCGGTGGAGCTGAGCCTTTGAATCTTGCATGACTTACGCGGCCTGCTGCTCCACGGGCTGAGGCCGGTGTGCGTGTTCTGCACTCTGAACCTGAACCTGTATGAACTGCAGTGCACTGGGCTCCTTGCCTCAGACCCTTGATGGCCTTCCAGCTGGGGTCCACAGCAGAGGACTCATAAGTGACACAGGGACTTTGATCACTTAAGTGTCACTTTTTTCTGCTTTCTGTCCCCTCCATCAGCCCAAGAGCTGCATGTGGCCGGGCACGCTTGGCCGCATAATTCCCAGTCAAGAAAGGCTTGCTTATTCGTGGACTCGCTTATATCAGATATTGAAGAACTTAAAGAGGTCCTGGAGAGATGGCTCAGTGGTCAAGAGCAGTGGGCGCTCTTCCGGAGGACTCAGGTTCGATTCCCAGCACCACATGACAACTAACAACTGTCTTTGACTCCAGTTCCAGGGCATCCAGTGCTCTCTTCTGGCCTCTGCAGATAGTGGGGGGCAAGGCATGTGCATAGAGTCGCTTGCAGGCAAAACATCCAACACATGAAATGTAAATAAATAAATCTTTTAAAACAAAGACCTTTAAGCAGTTGAACTGCAAACTTCCCTCTCCTATGGAATAAAAGGCTAGCTAGTCCAATCTTGTCATGTTTTTGTCCCCAAAGACACCACAACTTTCAGGCCCTGACCGTTCTCCCTATGGCCTCTCCATGCCCCTTCCATCTGTAAGCACTTGTTCTCTTTCCTATAGGAAGACGGACTATGTATTGGTATCCTGTCTCAGATTGCTTTCTGGGCTCCAGAGTTCACACACTCTTTCAATGAGGCCACATTTTGGAGGCCCTGCTTCTTGCCCTGTGCTATAGTCCTCTGGAGTCAGGGACCAGGAAAGGATGTGGCCAGTGACAGTCCTCAGAGTCAAGAGTACATTGAAAATCAGACAAGGGACTGGTGTCCCACTCAACCTCCTCCGTCCTGTTGTCTCAGAGTCTCCAAGGTGAGGTAAAGACAGAGTCCTCCCCTGCAGCAGTGCTCCCAGGAGGCTTTCAGAACATGATTTTTCTCAGCTGTCTCGTGTGCTGTGGAAGCTCTCTCCCCTCACTGACGATCAATGGCAACACAAGATCTAGGCACTGGTGAACACACACATGCCTCCACTATGAAGCTTACACCCCCTCTCCCCAAGGCACATGCCTCTGCCCACAGCAAACAGCCAAACACAGGGCAATCAGTGGCGCTCCAGGGAACACTGCTCCTCTCTTTGGGGAATCCACTTTCCGTGGAGACAACTGAACTGTCTATAAGTTGGTTCACGTCCCCAGCCCTTGGAAGTCAGAGCTAGAGATTTCCTTGGTATAAAAACTAAGATTCTATGTTTAGGATAAACACGCAAAACCCCACCCGCTAGGACTAATCCAGAAAGCCTCCTTCCTAAAAATGGAATCCAAGGATTTTGCAGGAACCCACTACAGTTTCATTTGAACGCCTCCCAGAGAAGCAAGCCATGATGAGTAGGCAAGGTGCAGGCAATGCAAGCCCTTCCTCATGGGAGGCCAGCAGGTCCCTAGAGGGGTGATGGTGTGTACAGAGCGCCTGCCCGTGTATCCCTGGGGATGTGAAGGCAAGCCTCCATGGCTGTGCTCTCTCTTCTCTTTGGTCAGTGTGTGGTAGTACCTCCCCAAACACAGGGAGAATCAAGAATAAAGAGCACCCCACCCATTCCTCCTCTCCCTCTCCTGTTTCCTGTCCCTCTCTGCCCCTTTGCCATTTCCCTTCTGTGTCATTTTGCCAGGGTGGTCATAATGAAGCTGTTATGGTTTATGTGTAAATGTCCCTGCCTGATGGCTCTATTATGGGCTCTGCTGACAGAAGTAGGTCCCTAGCCTCTGAAGCAATTTCTCAGCCTCCGCTTTGGGTCTGGCACTCCGCTGCATGGCTGATGATTTAGCCCCATTCTGACTGCTGTGTTTGCTCAGTCCTGATAGACTCAAATCATTCGTCCAAGTCAATCTTAAGTTGTTTCTGTCAGTTATTTGGGTTACAGTGACACAAACATGGCCATCATAACAGTGCTGCAGACCACAGGATTCACAGGACAGAGCACATTGTCCATGGTTCTAGGCATTGAAAGTCCATGAACCGCATGGCAGCAAATTCAGTGTCTGGGGTGGGCTCTGCCCCTGGCTTCATACTCATCCCTACAAGCTCTCTTTTATTTTTATTTTTTGGATGCCCATGTTTCCCTGGTTCTTTGCCCAGATTTCTTCTTGAAAGAATGTCAGCTGAATTACATCAGGCCCACCTGTGTAGCTGACATTATCTTTTCAAAGGTTGTATCCCTAAGAACTGCCATGTGCAAGAGACAGGGCTTTAGTGTGTGAGTTGATTGGCAGGTTGTCTCATGTCTGTCCCCAGAGCTGTTCTTGTATGATCAAGTCAGATTGAGGTCAGTTTTGGCTTTACCATTTACTGTTTGATTTGTTTTAGAAACCTCATCCTTTTTAGTTTCACTGAAGACACATCCTATATTCAAAAATTGATAAAAATATTCTTTAATGGTGTAATTGTGAAAATTGTCACAATGTGGGTCTAATGAGGATTTTTTTTATTTTTTTATTTTATTTTATTTTATTTTGGTTTTTCGATACAGGGTTTCTCTGTGTAGCTTTGGAGCCTATCCTGGCACTCGCTCTGGAGACCAGGCTGGCCTCGAACTCACAGAGATCCACCTGCCTCTGCCTCCCAAGTGCTGGGATTAAAGGTGTGCGCACCAATGCCCGGCTTTTTTTTTTTTTTTTTTTTTGAGGATTTTTTTTCTTAATTAGATTTATTCATTTATTTTATGTCCTGACTGCAGTTTTTTCCTCCCTCTTCTCCTTCCATCCCCTCCCCTGACCTCCCCTCTGCCCGGCCCCACCCACTCCTCCTGTTTCTGTTCAGAAAGGGAAAGGCCTCCCATGGGTTTCCACAAACATGGCATCTCAAGTTGAGATAGGACTAAGCTCCTCCCCTTGTATTTAGGCTGGACAAGGCAACCCAATGTGAGAAATAGGGTCCCCAAAGCCAGCCAAGCATTAGAGGCAGCCCCTGCTCCCACGTCAGGAGTCCTGCAAGTAGACCAACTGTCACAATATATATGTCGCAGGTCTATGTTGGTTGCGTGCAGGCTCCCTAGCGGCCGGTTCAGAGTCTGTGAGCTCCTGTGAGCCCAGCTTAGCCGTCTCTGTGGGTTCCCTGTGATGTCCTTGACCTCCCTGGCTTGCACAGTCCTTCCTCCTTCTCTTCAGCAGGATTCCGTGAGCTTGGCCCTAATGAGGATCTCTAAAGGGAAGATGTATCTTAATGTTATGTATATGGGTGTTTTGCATGCTTGCATGTATGGTACATATGTGTACCACCTGTGTGCAGTGATCATGGAAGCCAGAAGAGGACATTGGATCCCCTGAAACTGTTAGAGGTACAGATGTTTGAGTCTCCATGAAGTTGCTGGGAATAGAACCCAGGTCCTCTGGAAGAGCAGTCCGTGTTCTTAATCGCTGAGCAGCTGTCCACTCCTAGTGTGGGAGTGTTGGTTTGAGCTTCCGGTGGTACTCCATCCACATACCATGACTACCTAAGGTTGTTGCCAAGCACTTGCTGGAAGCTTTCTACCCTTGAGCATCTGGAATGATCTCCTGAACCTCCCTTGGCTTCGAGGTCCACACACGGAGTGACCCAAAGTGCAGGGAAGCTGGTGATTAAGCTAAAATGAGGTGTTTAGAGCAGCTTCCAATCAGATATGACGGGAGGGGCATCCAGATAGAGACACAGGGGAAGGGAGCCACCCTCGAGGCAAGGAGAACAGTCGTGACAAGGAGAATACTGTGGCCACAGCTACTAGCCTCTCGAATGTGCCAGGTTGAACCCCCTTGTTGGAGCTGTGTCTCTGTGTCTGTCTCGTCCCTTCCTTTTGCTATGAGAAGCTGGTATCTCTATGCATAGGATGGGCACTTGCCTCTTCCCTTCTGATTGGGAAGCCATGTCACGGTGTCTTGACTAGGTGGCCCTGGCTATAGCTCCATTACTGGGCTGAGTAAAATCAGGGGCAGCAGGTGTGCTTGTCTTGCCCTCACCATGGCTTCACTGCTTTGGTTTTTCCCACAGGGTGTTGAAAGTGAGGCACCGACATCTCCGCTCAGCTCTGCCATCGTTTGCTTTATGTGTTATGTGCCCTGATGTTGGGTGCATTTGTGCTTCAATTGTTATGTCTTCCTGCCAGATTGACTCTTTTACCTAATGTCCCTTATTTGTGTGTGTAATGGGTTTGACCTGAAGTCCGTTTTGTCCAGTGGAAGCACCCTTCTCTTTCTCATCAGTTTCTTGGTTCTTGAATGTCAAGTGAGTCTCTATTGGCAGCAAATGTTTGTGTCTTTGAAAAATTTGTCTTTAACCTAGTCCACCATTAGACTTTTACAATGGGGAATTCAATCCACTTAATTTAAAAATAATTGTAGATTGACAAAAAAATCATGATTTTCTTTCTTTTTTTTGTTTAGGTACAGTGTTGCTGGCCAATTACTAGGATTTCTTTTTTTATTTATTTTTTTATTTTTTATATATTTGAATGACAAACAAGATTGAATTACATGACCATCCCAGTTCCCTTCTCCCTCCCTTCCTCCTCTACCATCCCCCAACTAAAATCCTACCTGTCCTATGTCCTTTCTTCTAATCTATACCTGACTCAAAATTTCTGCTCCCTCATGACCTCTGCATCCTCCCTTTTCTTCCCTTCTCACTCTCGTAGCTCCCTCCCCTCTCTTCCCATGTTCTCAATTTGCTCAGGGGATGGTGACCCTTTCCCCTTCTCCAGGGGACAAAGTTTGTCTCTTTTGAAGTCTTACTTGTTTACTAGTATCTCTGGCAGTGTGGATTGTAGGATGGTAATACCTTACTCTATGTCTAAAATCCATAAATGAGTGAGTACATGTCATGTTTGTCTTTTTGATTGGGTTATCTTGCTCAGAATAGTTTCTTCGAGTTCCATCCATTTTCCTGCAAATTTCAAGATTCCATTTTTTTTTTCTGCTGAGTAGTACTTCATTGTGTGAATGTACCACATTTTCTCTATCCATTCTTTGATTGAGGGGCATCAAGGCTGCTTCCAGTTTCTGGCTATTACAAATAATACTGCTATGAACACGGTTAAACAGATGTCCTTGTTGTATGAATGTGCTTCTTTTGGGTATATGTCTAGGAGTGGAATTGTTGGATCTGTGGTAGACTCATTCCCATTTTCTTGAGGAGTCGCCATACTGATTTCCACAGTGGCTGCACAAGTTGGCACTCCCACCAGCAGTGGAGAAGTGTTCCCCTTTCTCCACATCCTCTCCAGCATAAACTGTCATTGGTATTTTTGATTTTAGCCATTCTGACAGGAGTAATATAGTATCTCAGAGTTGTTTTGATTTGCATTTCCCTGATGGCTAAGGATGTTGACCACTTTCTTATGTGTCTTTCAGCCATTTTAGATTCCTCTATTGAGAATTGTCTATTTAGTTCTGTACCCCATTTTTTAATTGGATTGTTTGGTGTTTTGGAGACTAGCTTCTTGAGTTCTTTGTATATTTTGGAGATCAGCCCTCTGTCAGATGTGGGGTTGATGAATATCTTTTCCCAGTCTGTGGACTGTCATTTTATCTTGCTGACTGTGTCCTTTGCCTTACAGAAGCTTCTCAGTTTCAGGAGGTCCCATTTATCAATTGTTGATCTCAGTGTCTGTGCTACTGGTGTTATGTTCAGGAAGTGGTCTCCTGTATCAATTAATTCAAGGGTATTTCCCACTTTATCTTCTAGTAGGTTCAGTGTGGCTGGGTTTATGTTGAGGTCTTTGATCCATTTTGACGTAAGTTTTGTGCAGGGCGAAAGGCTTGGGTCTATCTGTACTTCTACATGTCCACATCCAGTTATGCCAGCACCATTTGTTGAGGATGTTCTCTTTGTTTCATCGTATGAATTTGGATTGTTTGTCAAAAATCAGGTGTTCGTAGGTGTGTGGGTTAATATCAGGGGTTTCAACTCTATCCCAAATAGACTCTAACCTGTCTATTTTTGTGCCAATACCAAGCTGTTTTCAGGACTATAGCTCTGTAATAGAGCTTAAAGTTAGGGATGGTGATGCCTCCAGAAGTTCCTCTATTGTACAGGGTTGTTTTGGCTATCCTGGGTCTTTTGTTTCTCCATATAAAGTTGAGAATTGTCCTTTCAAAGTCTGTGAAGAATTGTGTTGGGATTTTGATGGGGATTGCATTGAATCTGTAGATTACTTTTGGCAAGATTGCCATTTTTACTATGTTGATCCTGCCTATCCAAGAGCATGGGAGATCTTTCCATTTTTCTGGTATCTTCTTTAATTTCTTTCTTTAGTGACTCAAAATTCTTGCAGTACAGGTCTTTCACTTTTTTGGTTAGCGTTACTCCAAGGTATTTTATGTTGTTTGTGGCAATTGTAAAGGGTGATGCTTCTCTGATTTCTTTCTCCACCAATGTGTCATCCGTATATAGTAGGGCTACAGTTTTTTTGAGTTAATCTTGTATCCTGCCACTTTGCTGAAGGTGTTTATCAGCTGTAGGAGTTCCTTGGTAGAGTTTTTCGGGTCACTTATGTAGACTATCATATCATCTGCAAATATTGAGAGTTTGACTTCTTCCTTTCTGATTTGTATCCCCTTGATCTCCTTTTGATGTCTTATTGCTCTAGCTAGAACTTCAAGGACAATATTGAAGAGGTATGGAAAGAGTGGGCAGCCTTGTCTTGTACCTGATTTTAGAGGAATTGGATTGAGTTTCTCTCCATTTAATTTGATGTTGGCTGTTGGCTTGCTGTATATTGCTTTTATTATGTTGAGGTATGTTCCTGTTATACCTGATTTCTCCAAGACCTTTATCATGAAGGGGTGTTGGATTTTGTCAAAGGCTTTTTCGGCATCTAGTGAGATGATCATGTGATTTTTTTTCCTCAGTCTGTTTATATGGTGGATTACATTGATGGATTTTTGTATGTTGAACCATCCTTGCATCCCTGGGATGAAGCCTACTTGATTGGGATGGATGATTTCTCTGCTGTGTTCTTGGATTCGATTTTCCAATATTTTATTGAGAATTTTTGCATCAATGTTCATGAGGGATAATGGTCTGTAGTTCTCTTTCTTAGTTGTGTCTTTGTGTGGCTTGGGTATCATGGTTACTGAAGCCTCGTAAAAAAAGTTTGGCAATGTCCCTTCTGCTTCTATTGTGTGGAATACTTTGAGGAGATTTGGTATTAGCTGTTCCTTGAATTTCTGGTAGAATTCTGCATGGAAGCCATCTGGCCCTGGGCTTTTTTTGGTTGGGAGACTTCTGATGACTGCTTCTATTTCATTGAGGGTTATAGGTCTATTTGAGTTGCTTATCTGTCTTGATTTAATTTTGGTAAGTGAAATCTGTCCAGAAAGTTGTCCATTTCCTTTAAATTTTCAAATTTTGAAGAATATAGGTTTTCAAAGTATGACCTGATGATTCTCTGGATTTCCTCTGTGTCTGTTGTTATGTCCCCCTTTTCATTCCTGATTTTATTACTTTGCATGTTCACTCTTTGTTGTTTGGTAAGTTTGGATAAAGGTTTGTCTATCTTGTTGACTTTCTCGAAGAACCAACTCTTTGTTATATTGATTCTTTGTATTGTTCTCCTAGTTTCCATTTTATTGATTTCAGCCCTCAATCTGAATATTTCCTGGTGTCTGCTCCTCCGGGGTGTATTGGCTTCTTTGTGTTCTAAAGCTTTCAGTTGTGCTATTAATTCTCTAGAGTGATTATTCTCCTGTTTCTTCATGTGGGCATTTAGTGCTATGAACTCTTAGCACTGCTTCAAAGTATCCCATAGTTTTGGATATGTTGTGTCTGCATTCTCATTGAATTCTAGGAAATCTTTAAAAAATTTATGATTTTTGTTTATTATTTTGCTCTTATTAGTCTTGGAGGATTGTTTTTTATTGAGTTTCTGGGTTTTCACAAAAGGACTTGGTGAAATAATGCTGAGTTGGGGATGAGATCCTCAGTCTTTCTTCCCCGCCACCATCCTAATTTATACAACATCTTTCTTTGTTCTTACAGGGTCAGCATTTCCAGGTCCCATTCAAATATGAGTCTCTTGGATCCTGTGGCCACCCAATCCCAGGTTTTATCTTATTCTCTTATGTACCTCAGGCAACATCCTCAACTAAAATCTGAGGCAGTGGCTTTTGCTAGCTCACCTCCATATTGCCAGATCCCAGGTGGGTGCCTGCACATAGTAGGTACTCAATTGGTATCTGTCAGAGGCTACTGTTCTTTTTGCTATACCACACTACATCCTTGGGCATCCTTGGTTGTGGCCAAAGATGGAATCAGGGATCCCATTGAAGAGATGTGTCAGAAGAAAGTATAGGTGAGTCTTAGAGCTAGAAGGTGTAGAGTGAGTGGCTCTGCTTCAGATCTCTTGCATGAACCACTCTTCTCTTGAGCTGTAGTTTCCTTCTGTCTGGTGGAGTTAGTTCTGTATTAATTAAGTTGGTCACTGTCCCAGAAGTACCCAGTATACAACAAACAATGCCAGTGCATTTTAGTTCCTTTGCTTAGTGGATCTGAGCTGAGCACAAAGCTGAGCAGAGAGGAACACCGTAGATGTAGTATCTCATTTCCTTCTCAGCCTCAGACTTACCCTAGTCATCGTCCCTGTTTGAAAGTCATCTTGGCAACAACACAGGTAATCATGATGTCAAACGAGCTGGCGTTCACATATAAGACCTCAGCAAAGCAGCACGGCTGGTCAGAGGGCTTCCATGGGATAAAGCAACCGTCACTTTCTGCAGAAATGCAGGGTGCCACTGTCACAGCAGTCTGAGGAGGGGACACCATGGCTATCGATGGTCACATAAAGTCACAATAGCCAAGACATAGCTATAGCTATATAACTCGACAGCTCAACCTAACTGTCTACTGTTGGACGAAGGCATAAAGAGTATGTGGTCTGCATGCCGAATGTAACACAATGAAACCATAAACAACTTTAAAAAAAGTTGGAATAAAATTATCCTGCAAGGTAATTTTGCTCCCAGAAACTATGGGTTATTAAATGAAAATTGAAGCACAACATCAGGGTTACCTTCCTAGGTGTTATGGGTCACAAAGAACCCAGGGGCAGCCAAAACAACACAGCTGCCCGCCCTTGCCATAAATGCATGGTAGGTCCCTATTGTTGAAGACACCAGACACTTTGCATGCAACTGGGCATGCATGGCTGCAGGCAGTCATGGTGGCAGGGACAGCTGAGAGCACACAATTGCAAACAGGAAGCAGACAGAGTTGACATGGGGATGGTGGGATGATTTTGTTGTTGTTTTGTTTTTTGTTTTTTGTTTTTCGAGACAGGGTTTCTCTGCGTAGCTTTGGACCCTATCCTGGAACTCGATCTGTAAATCAGGCTGGCCTCGAACTCACAGAGATCCTCCTGCTTCTGCCTCCCGAGTGCTGGGATTAAAGGCATGCACTACCAATGCCCGGCTGGTGAGATGATTTTAAGCTTCACAGTCAGTTAGCCACCAGGGACACATCTCTCAGGATGGCACATCTCCTAAGCCCCCCTAAACAGCACCACCAACTGGTGAGAAAGTGTTAAAATACCCATGAATCTGGAGCATCTTAGTCAAACCACCTCAGCTGCTGAATCATCGGGGCTTTGCTGTTGTTTTTGTGTTGTGGCATCTTGCCTCGCCAGAGAACTTACTACATTTTTGATGAGATGGAGGTCTCACTGTGTTCCTTTTGTTGTTCTAGAATCCCTGGGCTCAAGCAAACCCTTTCTCTCAGCCTGTGGAGGATCTATCTTGGCAGGTGTCCAGGGAGAGCTTGCTAACCACCTCTCCAGGGCCCTGCCCCTGACACTACCACCACAGCCAATGTTTAAACCACAGCAGCCGTAAATTCCCATCTCTTCTTCAATTACTGTCTTTGGACCTACTGGCAAAAGGCGACCCGGGTCACCTTTCCATTCTTAAATCATTTTTAACATTACCAAAGAACACAATTTCACTTTAGCTGGTGGCTAGCTAGCAGCCCCTGAGCTGCAACACTGGGACTGGACTCTGCTTTCAAAAGTTGTTTCAGGTGCTCTCAGTTACAGACTCCCCAAATGGATCTTTGTTCTTTTTTTTTTTTATTAATTCAAAGTGACTCTTCTGGGATTTCCACAAAGGTAGCTTGTACATAATATGTCCTTGCGGCCCCATGCCCTCGGGGCTACTCTGCAGGCCACGGCCGTGGGCAGAGGTACCTCTAGGGGTCGTGTAGACAGGAGTGCCACCTGCGCTACCCAGCACGGCTTCCACCCAGCTAAACCAGAATGCCCTTCACGTTGAAGTTCAGCTTATTGTTAGCACCAACAAAGCTGCTTTTGAAGCATTCTGTGTTCTGGCTGCAGACCTGCCAGGGCTTAGCTGTGTGGGAAGAGCAGGCACTGTGAGGTTCTGGATGGCCAGCACAGATTCCTCTCTGGAGGTAACAGTCTCCCACTCACAGTCTCCCAGCTCCCCCTCCCCCCGCTCCATGACAGGTGTCAGCACAGCCAGCTGACACACTGGCTTGGAAGGACCACATGTTTGCACTCTACTCTTCCTGTCCATGTAGATCCCAGTGGAGCTTCTCTGCAGCTGCCTGAGTTGTGTTCGGTGTCTTTCTCAGGGAACCCGTGTCCCCTCCCTCCCCAGCGGCCTTCCAAGGTCACTTCTGAAGAACAGCTCCTTCAGTTCTCCTGCAGGTAGCTCTTCCTTCTGTTGAGTTTCTCAAGGTCATGAGTGTTGAGACAATTTACTCTCAGCAGTTATGGCCCTCGAGGGCTCTATGAGGATGGCCAGGAGTGCAGCAGGTTAAATGACAAGGTCCCATAGGTTGTGAGTGTTACTAGAGCGTTCCATTTACCAAACCTTGTCTGGAGACAGTGGTTGCGGTTTTCTAAACTGATAGTTTTTCTTTTCTTCCCTTTCCTCTTCTGCCCCCCTCCTTTTCCCTTGGCAAAGCCATAAAGTCAAAACCAGCAGTGCTGGGCGTATCTAGCTTTTTCTCCCGTCACGACATGAGAGTAGCTTAGTCTTTCTTGTTTGTGGGATCTAGATTTTCCTAAACACACCTCCTGCCTCCACTATGCAGTCTCTCTGATGGGGGAAATACTTCTGTGTATGTTTATCTTATTGATTGTTAAATAAAGTACTTGCTTGGCCAATGAGACAGCAAGTTGGGCTGGACTAGGAGTCAAAGAGGATTCTTGGAAATGTAGTAGACAAGTGGTGTTCCAGGCAGGAAGTGACATAGCAAGGAGACTCATATTTAAGAAGAGGAAAAAGGAAGTGTCGCTCTTTTTTCCCCTTCCTCCTCCAGCGGCAGGACGTGAGCCATTGGCAAGGAGGAATGCCAATAAGGCGTCCGATAAGGTAAGTTTTATAAAATATATAGATTTATGATAATTAAGACTGAGCAAACAGATGAGAAATCCTAGTCATTGGCCAAGCAGCTTTGAATGTTATCAAGAGGGAGAGGACTCTAGTTCTTATAAAGTTTGTCAAGTATTTCACAACACAGTGGGAATTAAATCCCACTGTCACCCCGCTAGGGCACCCAGTGCTGTAGCCCTTGTGGGCCTCCCTGGGTAGGGAACATTTCCCACTGGTGATTTGCCCACCTGGAGCCCATGGCCCCCAGTTCCCCTAGTGAGCTGTCCCTTGCCTGTGGGGTGTCTGTGTGACAAAGAAGGTGTGATCTATTTTCAGAGTGACAAGGTGACACCTGTCCTTTTAGAAGTCAGCAGGGGGCCCCAGCCCCACTCTTGGCTGCCACCCCAGGAGAAGCTCAGTTTAGAGCGGAACCAATTTCAGGTTCTTGGCCCCTAAAGGCCATTGTCTGGCTCTCTTACTGGCCTGAAATTCCTAGGGCTTCTGCCTCACTATCTGAGGGTTCTCCTCTTTGCTGGCTTTGGGCAGATGGCGTCTACAGAGCTGTCTAGTTTGGCACCAACTGCTTTCCTCCTATTTTATCTCTACATTCATCACTGTCTGGGCCCCTAGTGGCAACGTTCTGGCTTATGGGAACTGTTTGTGGATTTGCTTTCATAATTTGGATTTCTTTTTATTATTTCAGTAGAATCTGAGAGGAGAAGAGGTAAATATCCGTATGCAGTTGGGTATCTTGAATAGCAGGGCTCATCCTATTGGTCTGCACCTCTCTTTATAATACATGAAAAGCAAGCCTTTGCCTTCGTAGTGTTGTCTCCGGCCACTCTGGAAAACAATATGTCGGTGTGTAAGAAAGTCAAAAAATAGAATGCCACATGACCCAGCCCTCCTAAAGGAGAGAAAATCAGCACCTTACAAAATAACAAATCCCCATGTTATCTGCAGCCTTGTTAAAGACACCCAAGATATGCAAAATTACCTACATGTTCATTGACTGGTGAATGGTTTTTCTCTCACAAACAATATGAATGTTATTCAGGCTTAGAAACAACTTTAGAGACCTAATATATAATGTGGGGGCTAAATTTGATACAACTTTATTTTCTTAAAATGTATTTAAATAGGTGGTTTTTCACCGAGGTTACAAAAAGGTAGCCACAAAAAGTGACAGGTCTGTGACTGCATTGCTGTAGTAACAACAACCAACAATGACCAAAATTGAAAAATACACACAAAAGCACAATGCTTATTCTCCTTTGTTTTGAATTTGAAAGAAAAAATCTTAAAGATAGTACGGAATGGCAAAATATTCCCATTCCTTTACTTCCCAAGCTATAGTCTGAAGCTGTTTCTGTCATGGTTTGTAATCTATCATCTTACCTGGAAGACTCAATTTTTTAAAAAGTAGTATAGTTTTGACTTTTCATTGACATGCTGTTTAGTATTTGCAAGTCATGGCTGTATCTTGGTGTTATAAGTGTATTTGCGAAATCATTACCAGTATCTTTGCTTTCAGATGGGTTATTAAGGATGCTAGTTGGCACCCAAAGATAGAGGGCTAGAAAAAGGGGATACCAGGGGTTCAGGGTGATCTGGGGATGCTGAGGATGCTGAGGATGCCAGGGGTGCAGAGTGAGCAGGGGATGCCAGGGGTGCAGAGTGAGCTGGGGATGCTGAAGATGCCAGGGGTGCAGAGTGAGCAGGGGATGCTGAGGATGCCAGGGGTGCAGAGTGAGCTGAGGGTACCAGGAGTGCAGAGTGAGCAGGGGATGCCAGGGGTGCAGAGTGAGCTGAGGGTACCAGGGGTGCAGAGTGAGCAGGGGATGTTGAGGATGCCAGGGGTGCAGAGTGAGCCGAGGGTACCAGGAGTGCAGAGTGAGCTGAGGGTACCAGGGGTGCAGAGTGAGCTGAGGATACAGGAGTGCACAGTGAGTTGGGGATGCCAGGGTGCAGAGTGAGCTGGGGATGCCATTGTGTGTAGGGAGACACTGTAGCCCCGCCTCCTAGTAGCCCGGACAGGTTTGCTGGGACACGCCCATGAGGGCGTGGTCAGGGGAGATCTAAGGTGACGTGGGAACGATTCTTAAGGGACCACACACACGTGAGTAGCCCCTTCTTTCTGGCCCCTCTCTCTGGCCTGGCTGCCTTGCTGCCCCTGGCACGCTCCGGCTTGCGCTTGGCTGGTGTTTATCTGAATAAAGAAACCTTAGCCTTGCGGACTGCTGATCGATCTCATCAATTGCCCAAGTTCTCTTTGAATTTGTGGGGGGAGAATTCTAAGTGCTTTGGATAGTGCCTGGTTTCCCACCTCTACTTTGTGCTCTTGTTCCATGGTGAAGACATGGCAGAACCAAGAGGCCTCCTTGCCTTCTAGTTGCCTCTTGGCCTTAGCCAGAAGGAAGGAAGGACCCTGAGGTTGGCCGGTCTCTTCTGACTCCGCATGAGCTTGACTTCCTTCCACCCTCTGAAGGCAGACTTCATCTAGCAGAACGACTCTTTCCAGTCAGTTTCATTTCTTCTGTGCTGTGTCCTTCAAACGTTGTGTTCCCAGTGACCAGCTTCAACAAGATAAGCTCAGTGAACAACACGGTTCCTGATGGTTTCCAGGTGACTTTTAAATGGTTCTTTGATTTGGTATTCTGTGAATTATCCTGTCAGAAACCTGGAACCCTGATACAGGCTCCATGAAAATGATTGAGCATAATATTAACAACAAGTAATTCTAAAGGGACCAAGGTACCATGCATGCACGGCTCATTTCCATGCTTATGCAGTCTTGATTTGACATTTGTCTGATGCTAACACACCTGCCACCCAGGACAGGCAACACAATCTTGTTCATAGCTGCAGAGCAGGTGCCAGTGTCCCACTTTCCAATTTGGGCCACAATTCCTTCCCAACATCATTCCCAAATCATCCCCAATGTCTCGTGTGGTTGAAGGCGTTCTTAGGATACTTGGGCTTTTTTTCCTTCTGCACTGGTTGTTTAACAGAGGCCACGGGTCTTCCCTGGGCAAGGTGCAGATTTCTGGGGATCGGCCATGTGTGCTGAATCACAGAAACACGAGGAGAGGCTCAGGGCATCTTCCTGTGGACTTCAGATGTACCAACTTTCAGACTCTCTTGTAATTGGAGTATTATGGCTTGGATCTGAAATGTCCCTCCATAGGATCATGATTTGAATGTTAGTTCCCGAGCTGGTGGCTCTGTTTTAGGGGTGGTGTTTTAGGCACCCCTTTAAAGGGATGAGGCAGAAGAAGGCCCCTAAACATAGACCTTTACAGGTTATGGCCAACTCCTGTTCTGGTCCTGCTCCCTCTGCTTCCTGGGCCTTCAGGACATGAGGAGCACCCACCACACATCTCTGCTGCCATGAACTAACTACACAATGCCTTTCTTTCTCACCATGAGCCAAGATGATCTGTTCTCCATAAGCTGTCAGGCATTTTGCAATAGCCATGCATAAGTAAGGAGCACATGGCATGTTAAGCTAATGTTGCTGAGCATTGATTAAAATAAATGGCAAGCCTCTTATAAGTAACACCTTTTATATTTTAAAGCACCTCAACCTGGCTTGTTCATCTTTGTTATACTTCTGGATTAAATTATACTATCTGAATTTTTTTTTTGAAAACTCAAAACAGAACTAGTGATTTTCTGGCCTCCGCCCAAGTCTTAGGGCTTGGGGATGGATAGTCTGGGCAGCCATGGAAAATATGAGTTCTAAGCCAGCAGAGTATGGTACTGAGGATGGGATCCTCCTGGTAGGACTAAGGATCAGGCAATCTATTTTTGATTAACCCCAAGAACTTCATACTAAAAGCTGCACTGAGCCATGGCCTGTGCCTGCATGGAGGGGAAAACAGTTCATTTCATTACACCAGCAACAGGCTGGAGGTTGGAGCTAGCCTTGGGTAAGGGAAGCCCTTAGCAGATGTTCATGGCAACTGAGTCTGGAGATCTTCAAAGGAAGGGGAGAGGGCGGCCAAGAGAGCTCATTGCAGGTATAAAGCACTTACCCCCCAAGCCAACAAATGGGCTCAATCTCTGGAACCCACAGTGGAAGGAGAGAAATGACTCCTAAAAGTGGTCCCTGGCCTCCACACCCCTGCACACCCCTGCACACACATGCACACACATGCACACAAGTTAAAAACAAAACACAGAATTGGAGAAATATTGTTTTGAGGAGAGAAATGTTTTGAACAGGAAAATACACACACACACACACACACACACACACACACACACACACACACACACACACACAGAGGGGCAGGGGGAGGGAGAGTTACTTGAGCAGGCAGGGTGCCGTCAGTTTCAGGTCCCGGGTCTGCGAGTCTGGTACAGTCAGTGGATTCTCCAGGAAAGAAGATCCCAAAGCGTGAACTAACGACCCAGGATTCGCACAGAGCAAAGCGCATGTAAGGAGAGGAAGCTTTTTTGTGTTGCAGATCTGAAATCTGCCGCTCATCCAGCAGATGTCAGCCAAGTGTCTCATTTGGGCAAGGCGAGTCTATCTATGAGTTTCCAGAACGGCTCCAGAAAAGGTGCTTTGAGAATATGCTGCACAGAACTCATGCATAGGCTGTGCGGCCTGAATTTTAGCCTTCTACTGTTTACAGTGTAAAATGTCTTCTTACAGCTGAGAAAGAGAAAGGAGGGAAGGAGAGTCTGTTCCTGGGCATTCTACCCCTAGTGGGACACCATATCTCCAGTCAGAACAAGCAAAGCAAGTCACTGGTCACGGGTCTGTGATCATCTGTGTTTGCATCTGTTTTTCTTGCTAGCCTACACCTCCCTTTTAAATCAGTAATTTATATCTCCATTTAAATGATACAAACACACTGTTAGCTAAATATTGCTTGTAAGAAAAAAAATAAAACCCAGCTTCACCTACCCACCCTGTTCTTGGTTCTATTCTGTGGATGGATCACTTTTGTTTCCCATGGTAGGTGGTTGGGTACACCAGTAGGGGTTAGTGCTTGTTGCTATAACCAGCAACTGCCCCATGATGATAGCCCAGCATCGACGGGCTCTTTCTATCTCAGTACAGGCCATTAGGAAGAGAATAGTTGCTCTCCACTGGCTTAGGGACTCAAAATCAGGTCACTGTTCTGTGGTGCTGTCTTTAGCACCTGGCCTTCAAGTCTTCTCTGGAAGAGGAAGGGGAATGGATGGTGAAATGGGGAAAGGTTTTAGGTTAGAGCAAGAAGTACTTCCCACTGCTCTCGAACCCTGCAGCTCAGAGCTGAGCACACAAGTCCAACCCATTGCTGAGGAGCAGGGATATGTAGCTTAGCTGTGAGCCCAAGGAGGCAGAAGCTAGTGCTGGCAAAACATGTCACACTGTCTATCTCATTATGGGGTCGAGGACCTGGGATTTCTCTTCATAAGGCACCTGACAGGACAAATATCAGGTAAGTAGCGCTCCAGGTTCTGTGTCCTACATCAGACATCCCCTGGAGGGCTTTCCTGGGTCCCAGCAGGCTAGCCCCTCTGACTGCCACCAAACCTGCCTTAAGATGGTCTCTTATTACATCTGGGCCCAAGTGAGTGGGACCCTAATCCTCTACCCTCTCCACTATTACTGCTCAGGGGAGAGAGAGCCTGTGGGCCCACCCACCTGGCTGCTGTTCCCACCATACCTGGCCTGACTGCTGTGCTCACCCCACCTGGCCTGATTGCTGTTCCCACCCCACCTGGCCTGACTGCTGCTGTGTCCGTTCTCACAGAACATTCCTCTTGGTTTCTGGTCCCAGGGGAATCTTGGGAGCATGGCGGGGCAGCTGTCACACATTAACTGCATATCGTGTTTGAGACTTATTACCTTCAAATCGCAACTGTTTCGTCAAGGAGTGAAACCACAGTAATGAAGTCAACTTTGCTGTCAGTCCTAATCCTTGACTCCATCACGCCCTGTGGCTTGTCCAAATAGATTCTACCCACTGGGTTTTCAGACCATCACAAAGTTATTTTTACAATGGTTGGTAATTGTATAGTAGGCAGCCAGTGGTACCTGAGGGTGAGGGTGTCCTTTTGCACCCCTGCCCCATAATCTAACTAGATGTGACCGTGAAGAAAGGTTCCCTCAAGTTGGTGACAACTCATGAGCCCACACTGATGCATTGTAACGGCTTGAAGAACATCCTATGTGTTAGGATCTGCTTTTAAAATGAAAACTGAGCCCTTTGCCCTTTTATTCTGTTCATGAGTAAAATAACACACTAAAAACAACTCAGGCCCAGGAAAGCATAAAGAAAGTAAACGCCACCTTTCTATAATTAGGACATTTTGGCTTCTGTGCCTCACACATGGCAGTGCACCTAGAAGTGACAGGGACACACACCTGAGACCTTAAAGCATGTCACTCTTACAGGAAACATACGCAAAACACAAGCATGTAGCCGAAGCACATGGCATACATGCACAGATTACGAAATAGGAAATGCATGGAGCACTTGACAAGACCACATGCTATTCTTATCCAGGGCTATGATAATTTTCTCTGAATTGTTCCATTTTTAGTGTATGTGCTCCTGAAAAAAAAAAGCTACTCAAAATCCATGAAGATGTCTTTCTATGTTAACAAAGAGATTATAGTTCCTTGAATATAAGGTGCCTTTAATTGTTCATGCCTCATTATTTTCTGTGATATTTAAGAAGAAAGGAAAGAAAGGACAGAGGGGGGGCTTTCAAATGCTTTTATTGGCATATGATCATTACCTACAGTGTTGGGCTCATAGAGACACAATCAGCTTCTGAGTGACTCGATGTTTCCTTCATCTACCCAAAGTGTAGCATGCTAGTCGTTAATCTGTTTTTATTATGACCATCAAATACTGGAGACTGGACATTTTGTGATAAGATTTGTTTGATTCTCAGTTTGGTGATTCAAGGACATCGTGGTGGCACTGGCTTGGTCCTTGGGAGGATCTCATAGCACCACTATGGTGGGAGCATATAGCAAGGAGAAATGACATGGTGAGCTGGGAAGCCAGAGGAGGGCAGGTTGGGGAACAGCATTGCTCTCTTATTGTGATAAGAGCCACTCACCGCCCCTGCCCCCAAGTGACAGTCCCCACTTCATTCATAGTCCTAAAGATCCCACTGCCTGTCAAGTCTGTAAGCATTGCAACTCAGACGGAAGGGTATCCTGACAGTCTGGAGCCAAGAGACACCACAAAGTCGGGAGCCATAGCAATACCACATAAGCGTAGGTGCTTACAGCCCTGCCCCAGGGAAAGGTTTCCCTAGGGCAAGTGTAACAACTCTGCTCCATCAGGGCAGGGTCTCCCCCGAAGTTGCTATAGCTGCACTCTGCACCCCAGGGGAAAGTTTACCCCGCAAAAGTGTTACGGTTCGGCTCTGCTCCCTGCCACTCTGCTCCAGTGAAAGTTGTTACAGCTGGGCTGCACTCCAGCGAAAATGTCACACCATGGCACAACAAACCTCACTCAAGAGATTTATTGGGAAGGAAGAATGTAGGAGAGTGGCTGCCTCAGGTACAGAGCTTATATAAGATTTCTCCCCAAGAGCTTTCCAGGGTGGCTTGGGATCAGTGGATTTGTGGTCTAGTTCCCGGGCAAGCTCAGGGATTGGAGGCATTTCCAGCTCAGGAACCTCAGGGGTTGATGGGATTCTGGAGCGTGACTCTGGGGCAAGCTCAGGGATTGGTGTAATTTCAAGCCCATGTCCTGGGATTAAGTCAGTGTCAGGGTGTTTTCCTTTCCTTGGCTCTTTCCACCTTATAAAGTCACCATGCTGGGGGCCAAGCATACAGCACATGAACCCGTAGGGGAGGATCTCAAATCCTATCCAAACGTGGCAGCTGCTCTCCACTCAGGTAGTCTTTTGTTCATCAACAAAGTCTCCAGCCCTCTCAGGCGTCTTTTCCTGCAATCTCATTTAACGCTTGCTTGTTTCTTAAGAAAGCCCACACGGCTGCTCATGCTTCCGGTGATGAGTTTTCTCCTCAGCGATGTCAAATTTGCACTCTGCTGGTCTGCTTTCATATCTTCGTGAATACGTTATGATTTCTGTTTCAGTGCTGGCTGGAGTGAAGTCTTTAAAAAGACATCTGAATAATAATTAAACTCACTGTACGTAGTGCCAATGGAGCATACAACTCTTGATGGAGTTCATGCATGTCTGAGCAATTAGGAGGTTAACTGCCCTGTGAAAAACACCTATCCCAGAGGCAATGAAATTAGCATCTAGGCAGCATCATCTTTATAATTAAGATTTTATCTGATCCATTCAAAGACAGTATGAGCAATCTGCACAGTTCTTATGAAAGTGCCAGAGTTTCTTCACAGAATGGCTACAGTCCTGGCCTAAGATATTGTGTATCACTTCAGGTAAAGGTCTAGGAAGATTGTCCTTAAAAAGAGAATACGTTCAATATCATAAAATACAAATAATTTATTAGACTTAAAATCTCATTAATTCTTTTTGAAATAAAAATTATTTTATGAAGATGGTCATTTGGCCTGCATGTGTGTCTGTTCACCATGTGTGTTAGACCCTGCTGAGCCAGAAGAGGGCATCTAATCTCCCGGAACTGGAGTTATAGATGGTTGTGAGCTGCCGCGTGGGTGCTGGGAGTAGAAACTGGTCCTCTGTAAAAGCAGCCAGAACTCTTAACTGCTGAATCATTTCTCCAGCCCCCTCCCACCCCACTGCTTCCTGATTTTATGTACTTGCAACATGATAAGAGAATTTAATCCTTTATGGAGTATTAGCAAAGCTGTAAAGTAACTTGAGCGCAGACAACCAACACATCAAGGGAAGCACTCAGGTGTGGCTTTGGGTCCTGCTGGAAGGCAGCAACTTTTTTCCCCATGTCCTCCTCACCCCTCCTCTTCTCTCCTTCTCATTCTCCTAGCTCTCTCCTCTCCACCATGATCCCAATTTGGTCAGGAGATCTTGTCCCTTTCCCCTTCTCCAGGGTCCATGTATGTCTCTCTTAGGGTCCTCCTTATTTCCTTGCTTCTCTGGCAGTGTGGATTGTAGGCTGCTAATCCTTTACTCTATGTCTAAAATTCATATATGAGTGAGTACATGCCATGTTTGTGTAGGGAGACACTGTAGCCCCGCCTCCTAGTAGCCCGGACAGGTGTGCCGGGACACGCCCGTGAGGGTGTGGTGAGGGGAAGTCTAAGGTGTGCAGGAATGGTTCTTAAGGGACTGCGCACATGTGGAGACCCTCTTTTCCCTTCTCCTTTCTCTCTGGCCTGGCTGCCTTGCTGTCCCTGGCACACTTTGGCTTGCGCTTGGCTGGTGTTATCTGAATAAAGAAACCTTAGCTATACGGACTGCGGATTGATCTCGTCAATGTTTGTCTTTCTGTGATTGGGTTACCTCACTCAGGATGGTTTCCTCTAGTTCCATCCATTTGCCTGAGAATTTCAAGATTCCATTGCTTTTTTATTTCCCCCACTGGGTAGTATTACATTGTGTAAATGTACTACATTTTCTCTATCCATTCTTCAGTTGAGGGGCATCAAGGCTGCTTCCAGTTTCTGGCTATTACAAATAATACTGCTATGAACATGGTTGAACAGATGTCCCTGTTGTATGAATGTGCTTCTTTTGGGTATATGCCTAGGAGTGGAATTGCTGAATCTTGTGGTAGACTCATTCCCATTTTCTTGGGGAGTCGCCATACTGATTTCCAAAGTGGCTGTACAAGTTGGCACTCCCACCAGCAGTGGAGGAGTGTTCCCCTTTCTCCACATCCTCTCCACATAAACTGTCATTGGTGTTTTTGATTTTAGCCATTCTGACAAGAGTGAGATGGTATCTCAGAGTTGTTTTGATTTGCATTTCCCTGATGGCTAAGGATGTTGACCACTTTCTTATGTGTCTTTCAGCCATTTTAGATTCCTCTGTTGAGAATTGTCTATTTAGTTCTGTACCCCACTTTTTAATTGGATTATTTGGGGTTTTGGAGACTAGCTTCTTGAGTTCTTTGTATATTTTGGAGATCAGCCTTCTATCAGATGTGGGATTGGTGAATATCTTTTCCCATTCTGTGGGCTGCCGTTTTGTCTTGCTGACTGTGTCCTTTGCCTTACAGAAGCTTCTCAGTTTCAGGAGGTCCCATTTATCAATTGTTGATCTCAATGTCTGTGCTACTGGTGTTATGTTCAGGAAGTGGTCTCCTGTATCAATTAATTCAAGGGTATTCCCCACTTAGTCTTCTAATAGGTTCAGTGTGGCTGGGTTTATGTTGAGGTCTTTGATCCATTGTGACTTAAGTTTTGTGCAAGGCGATAGCCTTGGGTCTATCTGTAGTCTTCTACATGTCCACATCCAGTTATGCCAGCACCATTTGTTGAAGATGTTCTCTTTGTTCCATCGTATGAATTTGAATTGTTTGTCAAAAATCAGGTGTTCGTAGGTATGTGAGTTAATATCAGGGGTTTCAACTCTATCCCAAATAGACTCTAACCTGTCTATTTTTGTGCCAATACCAAGCTGTTTTCAGGACTATAGCTCTGTAATAGAGCTTGAAGTCAGGGATGGTGATGCCTCCAGAAGTTCCTCTATTGTACAGGGTTGTTTTGACTATCCTGGGTCTTTTGTTTCTCCATATAAAATTGAGAATTATTCTTTCAAGGTCTGTGAAGAATTGTGTTGGGATTTTGATGAGGATTGCATTGAATCTGTAGATTGCTTTTGGCAAGATTGCCATTTTTACTATGTTGATCCTACCTATCCAAGAGCATGGGAGATCTTTCCATTTTCTGGTATCTTCTTTAATTTCTTTCTTTAGAGACTCACAATTCTTGCAGTACAGGTCTTTCACTTATTTGGTTAGTGTTGCCCCAAGGTATTTTATGTTGTTTGTGGCAATTGTAAAGGGTGATGTTTCTCTGATTTCTTTCTCCACCAATGTGTCATCAGTATATAGTAGGGCTACAGATTTTTTTGAGTTAATATTTTATTCTACCACTTTGCTGAAGGTGTTTATCAGCTGTAGGAGTTCCCTTGTAGAGTTTTTTGGGTCACTTATGTAGACTATCATATCATCTGCAAATAGTGAGAGTTTGACTTCTTCCTTTGGGATTTGTATCCCCTTGATCTCCTTTTGTTGTCTTATTGCTCTAGCTAGAACTTCAAGGACAATATTGAAGAGGTATGGAGAGAGTGGACAGCCTTGTCTTGTACCTGATTTTAGAGGAATTGGATTGAGTTTCTCTCCATTTAATTTGATGTTGGCTGTTGGCTTGCTGTATATTGCTTTTATTATGTTGAGGTATGTTCCTGTTATACCTGATTTCTCCAAGACCTTTATCATGAAGGGGTGTTGCATTTTGTCAAAGGCTTTTTTGGCATCTAGTGAGATGATCATGTGTTTTTTTTTTCCTCAGTCTGTTTATATGGTGGATGACATTGATGGATTTTCATATGTTGAACCATCCTTGCATCCCTGGGATGAAGCCTACTTGATCGTGGTGGATGACTTCTCTGTTGTGTTCTTGGATTCAATTTGCCAGTATTTTATTGAGAATTTTTACATAAGATGTTTTTTGTAATGGCTTTGATGTAGAAAATCTTAGGGAACAATTTAATGTTTCGAAAAGCACACTTTTAATAATTAAGCAAGGGACTCATTGAGGTCAGGGAACTAAAATCCTGGCAGCCTGGCTATTGCTGGCTGAGGTACCTTTCCTGATAGGATGGGTTGGTGACCAATGGTGGTGCTTAATTGCTTTTATCCATTTCTGCCCTCAGAATTCTGACTCGATTTATTAAAAAACTGCTGATGAGTGGGTGTGCAACCCAAGGATTTAAGGTAGAAATGACTGATTGCTTTTCATGTGTAAAAGTTTAGATTTGTGATTCCTTTAAGAATTTTTAAAGATTGCCTTTTGAGATAAATAATAAAGTGATTGATCTCTTCTTTGTAACTGCAAAATGCAGCCTGCCAGTAAAAGAACTGGCTGAGAAAAACACCTCGCTTGCTCACACTTTTTAAATTTATAACAAGTTGCTTAGACATGAATGCATGTGGGTCCTTGGGAATAATTTGTTTTTCACCTATAAGGAAAATGAGAAACATAATGTTTTTTTTTTACTTGTATTCACCATAATCATTCACTTGAAAAATAGAATGTAACGGCATTGTAATTTTCATACGGTTTGAATGATTTTGCTGGGTTATATAAACTATGAGGAAAAAATAAAGCTATACAGAAGGAATACATCAGGAAAGATTTAGAAGGAAAGAGGTTAGGGAAGAAATAAATGAGAGAGACCCTGACATGTTGAAGGTGTGTGTGTGTGTGTGTGTGTGTGTGTGTGTGTGTGCGCGTGCGTGCGTGCGTGCGTGCGTGCGTGCGTGCGTGCGTGTGTGTGTGTGTGTGTGTGTGTGTGTGTGTGTGTGTGTGTGTGCGCGCGCGCGCACCTGCACTTCTTTTTCGATGGCCCCTGAGAATTTTTACTCCCTCAGATAAAAAACCAATTATGTGAGTGATTAGTTCACTGACTGTAAGCCTCCTCTCGTGTTCCTGAGCTGCTGAAAACTGGCCTTACAGCAACAAAGGTTTTATCTACAGTGATGCAGTTCAGGCATATGAGTTCAGACATCTGCAGTGGCAGAGAAAAATGAAGAATGGGCCAAGGGAAAGAGGTGGTGTAAGTGGTAGTCTCCCTCTGTTCCAGCCAAGCTGTCTCTCAGAGCTGGGAGGTGAAGTTGGCCACCCCTTTAACCGTTCCATGCAGCAGCTGCCTGTATCGAGAGCTAATAGTTTTCGACAGTGTGGCTCCCTGGTGCCTTTCTCCATCACTACTTCCTCTCCTGCACTGCTGCAGCCCTGGCACTCATGCAGTGGGGTGGGTGTCATTGTCACCTATGCATGCTAATAGGCACAGCTGTTGACTTTCTACGGTGTGACTCACTAGTGACTTTATGATGCTGAGTTCCAGTCATGTTTTCTAAGTGAAAAGTCATTTGGAATTTTAGAAAAGTAACTTGTGATTTTTGTGTTGCTCTCATATTTATACCTCATTTTCTTTAAATGACTAGAAGTCCCAGAGTTCATCTCAGTATATTTGAAGTAATCTTTTCTTGTTCTTAATTTAGTTGATGTGGATATTTTTCAACGTGTTAGGAACTGTATTTCTAGTATTGGTTCACAAAGGGGCTTTTTAAAGAGGAATCATTTCTGAATATTCCCAGTGTCTTTTCTGTTCTGATTAAGACAGACGTTCATCTATTTTTATGTTTTGACTCATTTTGTAAATTACATGCATTTTTCCTAATTTTCAGACTTGCATCCCCAGAGTAAAGGCATCTTGGTAATTGTGTGTTATTATGCACTTTTACGTTTGAATTGCTTATATTTCATTTATGAGTTTTACATCTATATTCATAAGTGAGATTAGGCTTTTTAAATGCTTGTCAAATTTTGGATTAATAACCAACTTTCTTTTATCTCATCTTTCCTGTATCATTTCATAGCATCTGTTTTGACATCTGAAAAGTTCCTCTCGATTCTATTAAAATAATTTTAGAAGCGTGTTCTCTGTGAGGTAGAAGACAGCATGCCGTATAGACACTCAGCAATTCTCCCCTGAGGCAAAATCAATTGGGGTCTTAGTTTATCATGGTTCATATTAGTCACAGACACACGTGTGTGTCTGTCCACACATGCAGAAAGACGCTCATGGCTGCCAGTGGCAGCACGTCAGAAATCACTTACAGGCTATTATAGTAGTGAAATGGGCTTATTAAACATGTAATATTACATGTCTTCATGGATTCATTAAAGAAAACAAAACACTGTATAAAAACACAGAAAGGATATGTGAAATATGGCTCAGGTTACATAACAGGTCTAAGTGGAAAATCTGAAGATGGCCGTGTCTGGGGAGATGCTCACTTGTGTGAATCAGGAAAATACAAAAGAGAAAGAAAGGGAAGCTCCAGATGGTGGTGATGAAGAGATCCAGGATTGTGGGTCAACACAACTCACATGCATGGGTAACTACTGATTTATGGCACCATGAGAATTTTTAATGATGTTTTTTGTAACTCACTTGTGTGGTTCTTGAACCACATAGAAGCATAGGCCCTGTGGGTTTAGGTTGAGGCTCTGTAAAGCAGAAGGCAGCATGCCCTATGCTCCATCCTTTATTCCAAGGTTACACAGCCAATGTCACACGCTGTGCACATCTGACTGTTGTATGCAAGGCGCATGGAGTAGAACAGTCACATACTGGACTCTCCAAACACCGATATAAGGAACTCAGTGTGCGTTCCAGGCAACAGTGACGTCCTCATCATGATGAACCCACAGTGCTGCTTTGCATGTCCATTGAACTGTGAGAGTTTTTCCAAATCAAGGCATTTTGCTGGTTGTGAGTTATGGTTGCCTCTTGTTAACTGCCTTCTGTTTGTAGCAGACATATGAACTAGTCACAGATGGAAGTCACCCTAGCCTGTGACAACATGTGGACCACTCGTTGTTACAGTGGAGTTGAGAGGTTTAAATAGAGGGTAGTCACAGAATCTTGGAGGAAGGGAGAGAGGGCGATTAAACTCAAGGGTAAACCTCCAGAAACTAAAACCCAGCCTTCCCCAAAGACTTACAGAGGACAATGCTGTTGTCCAAAAGCCTCTGGGGCTAGGATTTGAACTAAGGCCACTTGTGTATTGCAGACACAATGTACAGCCATCCCAAACTACGAAGGCAGCATTATGCAAAGGAATTATCTGGTCCCTTTTGCTGTCTACATATAATGGACATACTGTCTTCTCAGATCAAGGACAAGGCTCACACACCTGTGATCTGGAGCTGTAGGCAGACAGCCTCTTCCCTGGCTAAAGGCACACACTGAGGCTCTAGAAACAAGTGAGCAAGGCCACGTGAGTGACAGCTGTGCTCTGACTGTTGTAAAATTAGATGACTGTTGCCACGGAGATATACTCTTTCACCAGCTCAACAGGCTGCTGTGTTTCTCTCCATTCACGTGCTTCAGCTGGCTGGGCCCACAGGACACACCTGTGGACCCTCCCTCGATCATCTGACTGAGCTAGGCTGGTGGGTCCTCTGCTGTTCCCGGACTTTGTGCTAGAGGCAGACTCAGTTGGGGTCTCTCTTAAGTGGCTGTCGGACTGAAAGCCCAGAAGCTACTGGTAGCCATGTCATCTCAATCATGGTTAAAACATGTTATTAGCAAGGAAGGGGTGTGTGTGTGTGTGTGTGTGTGTGTGTGTGTGTGTGTTGTGTGTGTGTGAGAGAGAGGAGAGAGAGAGAGAGAGAGAGAGAGACAGAGACAGAGAGAGAGACAGAGAGAGAGATAGAGATAGAGAGAGACAGAGACAGAGAGAGAGACAGAGAGAGAGATAGAGAGAGAGAGAGAGAGGTGTCTGTGATGGGCCTCAATAACACTAAGACAAGTTGTCTGTCTGTCTCTGTCTGTCTGTCTGTCTGTCTGTCTGTCTGTCTGTCTCTCTCTCTCTCTCTCTCTCTCTCTCTCTCTCTCAGTGTGTGTGTGTGTGTGTGTGTGTGTGTGTGTGTATAGATGTGAGCACGAGTGTAGAAGTCAGAGATTGATGTTGTGTGTCTTTCTTGATCACTCTCAATCTTA
Source organism: Cricetulus griseus (assembly GCF_003668045.3). Lineage (NCBI taxonomy): Eukaryota > Metazoa > Chordata > Mammalia > Rodentia > Cricetidae > Cricetulus > Cricetulus griseus. The sequence continues at coordinate 278,461,256 of NC_048596.1, read as the reverse complement.
TTCTTTTTTGGACTGTATCTCATTGAACCTGGTACTTACTGTTTTGACTAGACTGGCTGGCCAGAAAACTCTAGGATCCTCCCGTTGCCGTCTCCTTAGCTCTGGGGTTACGGGTGTGCACTGCTGCACCCAGCTTTAGATCCTCATGCACAGCAAACATCTCATGGACAGAGCCACTGCCCCAGCTCCTTGGCTGGAGTCTATAACCCATCTGTTTCCAGTTTGTCTGCTGTGTGTTAGTCTTCTTGTTAGGTAGCCAGCAGGACCAGAGACACTGGGATCTACTTCTCCCCCTGCAGCAACAAGGATCGACCCCTAGCTACTGGTCAGAGGAATGGGACTTATCTCTGGTTTCAAGAGGTGATGCTGGCTTCCTGAACAACTAGGAGAATCACCAAGAGATAGCCATCTAACCCCAGCCCCAGGCCATAAATGTTACAGATTATCTTGCCACAGGCAAATTTCTGGTAAGGAGCAATGGCAAAACATTGCCTTCTCCTTAGGAGTCCAGCTGCTATACCATGTCCCCATTGACTCTGTACCTGTGACTTCTATACCATGTCCCCTGACTCTGTACCTGTGACTTCTATACCATGTCCCCTGACTCTGTACCTGTGACTTCTATACCACAATCTGTGACTCTCTACTGGTGACTCTGTGACTCTTTGAGCCTCATGGCTCATTCAAATTCTTTTGACAGAAGTCACAAGGACCTGGGACCTGAGGAGAGTTCGGGCTTAATTCCAGCTGATATTTCTTCCCAACTCCAGTCACATTTCCTTCATCTTTATTGTGGTAAGTCATGGAGCCCCTACCTTGTGTTGCAACCATGGACACCTCTGCTCTCTGCTCTCTGCTCTCTGCTCCTTTTCAGTGACTGCTTCCCTCTGTAGATGCATTTGTGGGTCAGGCTCTAGGATCTGTCCTGCTGTTCAACTTTGGAGGCTGCATGCTCTTACTCCACTTGGGCTTAGGTTGACTGCTGCACCTGTGCAAACCCCCAGCTCAGGGGTCTCAGAACAGGTGGCTGCTTGCAGGTAGGAAGTCTTTCCAAGCCTCTATTGCCATGCAATGAGCTCACGATTCTTCCTATGTTGGATGGACGAGGTGACACTAAAACCCAAATGGTGGATCCTTGTGCTTTTTTTTTTGGCATTTATTTTGTATAATGTACTATCTGGGTCCTAAAGGGGAAACTTAGAAGCTCCTCATTCGGCCCTTAGTTTGTAATACACCTGGCCAGGATATGTGGCTCTTTCTTTTTGGATTTAGCTTCGATCTTTCCAGAAACTTTTAGGAAGGAAACTTGTGCTGTGGCTGTGAGTTAACCTTGCCTTCATGATGCACTGAAAAAAGTGGAAGGCGGCCTCTTCTGGCTGAGGCCACTCTGGATATAGGCAAGATGTCTGCATCTGATCCCTAGTATCCCAAGCAAAGGGCCCCTGGTCACTCACTGTTCTATTTCATCTCTCCCATCTATCTATCTATCTATCTATCTATCTATCTATCTATCTATCTATCTATCTATCTATCTATCTTAAATACATCTATAGTTCTATCTATCTTATATCTATCAATAATCATCATCCATCTATCATCTGTCATTCATCTATCATCCATTGATCTATCATCATCTACCTATCATCTGTCTATAAATCATCTATCTGTCTGTCTGTCTGTCTACCTACTTACTTTTATCTATCCATCTATCTATCTATCTATCTATCTATCTATCTATCTATCTATCTATCCACCTATCTACCTACCTACCTACCTATCTATTTGATTTTTGAGACAGGGTTTCTCTGTGTAGCCTTGGCTGTCCTGGAAGTTGCTTTGTACACTAGGCTGGGCTTGAACTCAGAGATCTGTGTGTCTCTGGCTCCCTGGTGCTGGGATTAAAGGCATGCACCTTGCAGGGTGTTTGCTAAGGCTGGAGTAGAAGGGTGACTTCACTATACATTACTTGCAGCCTTCCTCTTCTGGTTGGGTAACTCCCTTTGGATTCCATGAATAGGACATGTTTGATACCCAAACTTTCAAAAAGAGAGAAGCTGACTTGACCTGAAAGGTTGTTTTTGTAAAATCTCTTAGATTACTGGAGAAACAGTCAAGAGTAAAAGATCCAGACTTATACAATGTAACCAGATGAATTTTTTCAAGTGTATTTTTTAAAAATTAGAAACAGTCTTATTTTATATATCAATCCCAGTTTCCTCTCCCTCCAATCCTCCCTTCCCCCCAGCACTCCATCCCATCCCTCTTCTGCTCCACAGAAATGGTGAGGCCTTCCATGGGGAATCATCAAAGTCTGGCAAGTCATTTGGGGCAGGGCCTAGTGCCCCCCCACCCCCTGTGTATCTAGACTAAGAGAATATCCCTCTATGGGGAATAGGCTCCCAATGCCCACTCGTATAGTAGGGATAAATAGTGTTCTACTACCAGAGGCCCCATAGACTGCCAAGGTCTCCTGACACCCACGTTCATGGGGTCTGGGTCAGTCCTAGTCCTATGCTGGTTTCCCAGCTGTCAACCTGGGGTCCATGAGCTCCCCTTGTTCAGGACAGCTATTTCTGTGGGTCTCTCCAGCCTGGTCTTGACCCCTTTGCTCATCATTCCTCCTCCTCTGCAACTGGATTCCAGGAGTTTGGCTCAGTGCTTAGCTGTGGGTCTCTGCTTCTGCTTCCATCAGCTACTGGAGGAAGGCTCTAGGATGCCATATAAGGTAGTCATCAATCTCAATATAGGGGAAGGGCATTTAAGGTAGCCTCTTCACTATTGCTTAGAATCTTAGTTGGGGTCATCCTTGTATATCTCTGGATATTTCCCTAGTGTCAGATTTCTCTTTTAAACCTATAATGGCTCCCTCCATTATGGTATTTCTTTTCTTGCTCTCCTCTATTCTTCCCCTGACTCAATCTTCCTGGTCCCTTGTGTCTTCCTCCTGCCTCCTCTTCTCCTTTTCTCTTTCTCCTAACTCTCTCTCCCCTCTCCCCATGCTCCCAATTTGCTCAGGAGATCTTGTCCCTTTCCCCTTCTCTAGGGGACCATGTTTGTCTCTCTTAGGGTCCTCCTTGTTTCCTAGCTTCTCTGGAGGTGTGGCTTGTAGGCTGGTAATCCTTTGCTCTATGTCTAATAGCCATATGTGAGTGAGTACATATCATGTTTGTTTTTTGGGCGTGGTCAGGGTGATGAGGGGAAGGTTTAAGAGTGAGGGGTGTGCACGTGGAGGCCCCTCCTTCCTTTTCATCATTGGCTTGCTGTACTTACTCTGTGCCCTGCTGGCTGGCTAGGTTGCTCTGTAAGTAAGGCATCTCCCTAATAAATACCCTTATAGTTTTACCTGACTCCGTATTGGTAATTCTCCCATTAGGTTACCTCACTCAGGATGGTTTCTTCGAGTTCCATCCATTTTCCTGTGAATTTCAAGATTGCATTGTTTTTTTTTTCCACTGAGTAGTACTCCATTGTGTAATTGGACCACATTTTCTCTATCCATTCTTCAGTTGAGGGGCATCTAGGTTGCTTCCAGGTTCTGGCTATTACAAATAATGCTGCTATGAATATGGTTGAACAGATGTCCTTGTTGTAGGAATGCTTTTTTTGGGTATATGCCTAAGAGTGGAATTGCTGGGTCTTGAGGTAGACTGATTCCCATTTTTATTGATTTCCAAAGTGGCTGTACAAGTTGGCACTCCCACCAGCAGTGGAGGAGTGTTCCTCTTTCTCCGCATCCTCTCCAGCATAAACTGTCATTGGGGTTTTTGATTTTAGCCATTCTGACAGGAGTAAGATGGTATCTCAGAGTTGTTTTAATTTGCATTTCCCTGATGGCTAAGGATGTTGACCACTTTCTTATGTGTCTTCCAGCCATTTAGATTTCTGTATTAAGAATTCAATGTTTAGTTCTGTACCCCACTTTTTAATTGGATTGTTTGGTGTTTTGGAGAATAGCTTCTTGAGTTCTTTGTATATTTTGGAGATCAGCCCTCTGTCAGATGTGGGGTTGGTGAAGACATTTTCCCATTCTGTGGGCTGCCGTTTTGTCTTACTGACTGCGTCCTTTGCCCTACAGAAGCTTCTCAGTTTCAGGAGGTCCCATTTATCAATTGTTGATCTCAGTGTCTGTGCTACTGAGGTCAGGAATTGATCTCCTGTACCAATTTGTTCAGGGTAACCAGATGATTTCAAGAGACCAGATGGGTGAAACCTGGCAGCTGTGGGCCTGGGACCTAATGAAAACTCTATTGCTCGCTAAGGTGGTCATGTGACTATGTTCTGACTCTTGGGGCTATATAGATTTGCTGTGTGGAAGCAGGACACGGTTGTGAGGGCAGTCCTCTGGCTACAGTGGAGGATCCTGAGGACAACACCAAGTCATGGAGAGGGAGAGTGGTCAGATCCTCCCTGTATGCTGTATATCTGCAGTGCGTGTATATATGAGGCATGTATGTATATATAATACATGCACATATATGCATCCAATGTATACATACATATACATACACACGAAATATATTTTATTTTTATTTGATGTATATATGTAAGTGCTTACATGTATGTAAGTATGCTGTGAATATGTTTTATTACCATTGGTTAATAAAGAAGCTGATTTAGCCAATAGCCAGACAGAATAGAGCCAGGTGGGAAATCCAAACAGAGATACAGGGAAAAAGCAGAGTCAGGAGAAGCCAGCAGCTGCTGGAGAAGCAAAATGTGAGGTAACAAGCCACAAGCCACAAGCCACAAGCCACAAGCCTTATGGTAAAATATAAACAAATATAAACGAGTTAACTTAAGATATAAGATATAGCCAGTAAAAAGCCTGAGCCATTGGCCAAACAATTATAATTAATATTGTCTATGATGGCTTATTTTGTAAGCAGCTGTGGGACCAGGCAGGACAAAGAACAAACAGCCAGGTACATGTGAGTGTGCATGTGTGCTGGTGTCTGTGGAGGCCAGAAGAGGGTGTTGGGTCCCTTGGAACTGGAGTTTCAGATAGTTGTGAGCCTCCATGTGGGTACTGGGTACTGAATCCAGGTGGTCTTAACCACCGCACAATCTCTCCAGCTCATGTTTATTTATTTTGGAGGCAGAATGTCCCTATATATTCCAGGCTGGACTTGAACATGTCATCCTCTTGCCTCAGCCTCTCAAGTGCTAGGAGTACAGGCATGCACTACCATGCCCAACAAGAGGCAAACGTGTTTATTCTTGTTTTAGTGATTGTCTTTCAGTCCCATCACTTGTAGCCACCTGAACCCCGCCCAGTAGCAGATACAGTGGAGTGGACTATCAACCGGAAGCCGCAGGGTCCTGTGGTCGTGAGGAGTGTGGAGCAGTTTCTATCCTTCTCCCTCGTCTCCAGCCTTTTGAGGGCAGCCGGATGAACTCTTGTTAGATGCAGTATTTGAATAGCTTTAGAAACAGCTTCTGGCGACTTCAGTGTCTGTACCCTTAATGCACACAGCTGAGCTTCATACTGCTTGCTTGAGTTTTAAAAGACTGTAGCACCTTTAAAAAGAAAAGCCTTTAAAAAACGAAACAAAACAAAACAAAACAAAACTCTACAAAATACCGGGCTTCCTGACTAATCAACTAATGCAGACAGTGCTCATTGGGTGAAAACCGCTCGATACAACCTCGATACAATGTTTGGAAGCAGTTTAGACATTGGGCAGGCAAATGTTAACATTGTTGGGAGCACCGGATTTTCTGTTCCTAGTGAACCTGAAATGTGTGGTTGGATGTTGATAAGAATGACAGTTTTCTTTCAGAGCAAACTTAGCTTTTCCTGAGGAGCCCAGCTGTGTGTGACATTGCCTCTTCCTTTTTTTTTTTTTTTTTTTTTTTTGAATTTCTCCTCTCTGCTCTGGGTCTGATGCTGGAGTGACTGGGATTCTGCCTCTGAACTTCAGATCTGGGAATGAGAATGAGGGAGAGTGGGAGGTGGGGAGAGGAAGGAAGGCACTCTGGAGGTGTTTGTACCCCCTCTTTGTCTGTCACATTAGTGAAGTCCCCAGGAACCAGAGCTGGGAGAAGGCTGGAGCTGGTGCCAGCCAGAGGGCGTGCTTGCTTGGGGGCCAAGGATGGGAGGGGCCGCATCTTCCCAGGACTGCTTGCTTGCTTGTGTGTGCCTGTTGCCCTCCTCTATTTGAACTGGATGGACTTGGGGGCGGGGTCCCTGGACCTCAGTGTTGTCTTCCCCATGTGACCTCACTGAGCAAGCATCCTTTCCCTGTCTTTACTGTCTTTTGTCTATTTAAATGACCTACAGAATGCATGCCTGCGGGGCTGGCTTCCAGGCCTTAGCTCCCCACCCTCCCAATGCCTTAACAAAGGAAAATCTTGTATAAGGCGGGCGAGTTTCTCAGAGATGGACTAAAGCAACAGCCTCAGCTTCGGCCCAGTCTCTCTCCCAGATGCCACATGCAGCTGTTCCTGCCCTACGGGTGTGCAGCGCTGAGGGAGGTGGTCCTGGCTGCGCCCTGGCGTTCTGTGGCACATCCAGAACGTGAAGGACGCATTTCGGGTGGTTAATAATAGACTTCCTTCTCTGGGCCCTTCTATTTTCAGCCACTGAATACAATTTATAAAGGGAAAAAAATTATCCCATCCCCGCCCCCCCGATCAGATCTCTTATAATTATAGAATAAGGCGCCTGAGAATTCACAGGGTGCTGGTTTCCATGGCAACAGCAAGCCATTATATTCTAAAGGACAAGCCAGAGCTCCGCCCCCTGGTCCCCACCGCTGCCGGTGTCTTATTGCAGCTTTCCAAAATAAACTTGCTGTCTAAAGTAAATCCCGTATAATTAGAGATGAGCTAATCGTGCCCCGCCGCCTTGGTGCAGCCCATGCATCATGGAAGCAGATTCTGGAACAGTGATGCTGGCGACTGTTTGATGTCAGGTCTTCCTCAGGGACTGGGAGCTGCATAAATCCGCATGTGCCCGGAACCCTCCGTCTGGAAGGCCCCTGATTTGTGTGACTTGCTGCATGCTTGCAGAAGGACAGAGTTGCTTGGATAATGCTTGGGCCACCAGAGCTATGGCTTTCTCTTGCTGTCCACCATGAGGGACAGATCTCTCTGTCAGTGTCACTTTAGTGTCAGTCATTGGTAACTTGTTTCAAGCCCTGCTCCTGTTTGTTTCAAGCCCTTAGGCTAGGCTGGAAGTGGGCTCAGCATACCGAGGCCTGTGTGTTTTGTTCCCACTCTCTCCTTCAGTCTAGATTTTGGTTGGTGGGGACCCACCAGGTTAATCTTAAGAGAGGGGTCCTTGGGGAATTCCACTCTCATAGGCAAATGCTGGTTTATGGCAGACAGACACGGTGAGGAAATAGGATGTTTATGACCTATGTAGGGATCCCTTAAAGTCTGAGAGGACCTAGAAGACAAGAGGCCTGATTGGCTGGCCTGTTCAGGAGTTGTCCACTTGGTTTTTACCTACCCATGAGAGGTAGTGGGTCTGCTCCTTACCTCAGACAAGCCTCCGCCTGGTGCTGGAATCCCTCCTCTAGCTCTCCAGACCCATAATCTTTTCTAGGTCTCCCTTCATGCCTCAGCTGGCTGAGAACTCGAAGGAGGTTGTGGTTGGGGAAAACCTCAGCCTGGAAGGTTCTTGGGGAGCTGGCTGCCTTCCTTTGCAGAGGCTGTGGGTGACAGCAGGTGGCCCTCTCTAGGGTTCCCTTTGAGCTTGCAACACATGGCAGCTCCCCACTGTTGTTCCCCCAGGGACACTTCCTCACCCAGGGACACTTCCTCACCCAGGGACACTTCCTCACCCAGGGACACTTCCTCACCTGAGAATGAGATGTCACATCTTCCGTCACCCTGTACATATTGCATCCCCTCCTCCGAGTAGGCTTGATCCTGCCAGCTTCCCCATCCCAGCTGGCTGTCTCTCCTCCCTGACCCTGCTTCCTGCGCACTTTTCCTCAGGTTGGCCACTCACGCCGACCACTCACCACTGCTTCTGACGGCTCCTCTTCCACGTCACCTGGCATGCACACGAACCTTGGCCCATGTCTCCCTACTTCTGATCCACCCAGTTAAAGGCTCCTGCAACTGACAAAGACCGTGGAGGTACTCTTCTGTGCGTGCCCACCTGCTGTGGAAGTCTGCCTGGCTCCAGATCACATGGCTTGCCAGGCTGTGCATCTCAGCCTAGGGACACACAGTTAGCTGTTTTATCAGCATCTTGAGGAGTGGGCTCTTGGTGAAATGCCTCATGTGAGTGCTGTGATTTTTCATATGTGCATGCTCGTGACAAAGCTCAATTTATAAATCAAAGACTCGGGAGATCAACAGTGACAAATGATCCTAACAGTGTAAGGTTTATTGATATTCGAATGTGGTCTGTCCCTCCATAGAGTCTGGACAAGCATTAACATCCCTCCGTCTTTGTTGATCACTCTAATCGTTTAGTGGGGACTGCTGAGGTGACTCTGGGTGAAGGGTGCTTATTGTCCTTCCAGAGGACCCAAGTTCAGTCCCCTGCACCCACACCTGGTGGCTCACATCTGCTTGTAACTCTAGTTCTAGGGACCTTTCCTCCCTCTCTTTGCCTTCTTGGGTACCTGCACTC
>NC_048596.1:278397666-278447666 GCF_003668045.3 Cricetulus griseus | reverse complement strand
AGTTCTGTTACTCTTGTGGTACCTGGCACCACCATTTTTATTTTTTTAAATTAGCTTCTCAATCATCATCTGGAAGGAAACCATTCTGAGCAACATCATTAAAAACAGCTCGGATAAAGCACGCTCATTGCTATGTATTATAAAGCAAGTCCACATATGAGTGAGTACATATCATGTTTGTCTTTTTGTGATTGGGTTACCTTGCTTAGAATGGTTTCTTCGAGTTCCATCCATTTTCCTGCAAATTTCAAGATTCCATTGTTTTTTTTCTGCTGAGTAGTACTCCATTGTGTAAATGTACCACAATTTCTCTATCCATTCTTCAGTTGAGGGGCATCAAGGCTGCTTCCAGTTTCTGGCTATTACAAATAATGCTGCTATGAACATCATTGAACAGATGTCCCTGTTGTATGAATGTGCTTCTTTTGGGTATATGCCTAAGAGTGGAATTGTTGGATCTGTGGTAGACTCATTCCCATTTTCTTGAGGAGTCGCCATACTGATTTCCAAAGTGGCTGTACAAGTTGGCACTCCCACCAGCAGTGGAGGAAGTGTTCCCCTTTCTCCACATCCTCTCCAGCATAAACTGTCATTGGTGTTTTTGATTTTAGCCATTCTGACAGGAGTAAGATGGTATCTCAGAGTTGTTTTGATTTGCATTTCCCTGATGGCTAAGGATGTTGAACACTTTCTTATGTGTCTTTCAGCCATTTTAGATTCCTCTATTGAGAATTGTCTATTTAGTTCTGTACCCCACTTTTTAATTGGATTGTTTGGTGTTTTGGAGACTAGCTTCTTGAGTTCTTTGTATATTTTGGAGATCAGCCCTCTGTCAGATGTGGGGTTGGTGATATCTTTTCCCAGTCTGTGGGCTGCCGTTTTGTCTTGCTGACTATGTCCTTTGCCTTACAGAAGCTTCTCAGTTTCAGGAGGTCCCATTTATCAATTGTTGATCTCAGTGTCTGTGTCTGTGTCCTACCTTCAGTCCTTGTATCCTGTTGTAACCGCCAACACTGCTCTTTAGGTTGGGATATACTATTACTCCTCTTTGCACATTGCATCTTTGTTTGCTTATTGACATGGAGTCTGCATATCATCTTTATCCATATTAAGTGCAAACTTAGACTGGGTGATTTTGATAACTTTACTGAGCCATATGCCTGTCATTTACAAAACCAGCTTTAAAATGTTTTCCTGACCCCAGCCAGATGTCCTGTACCCACAAAATGTTAATTTTCAGTCCCAGCATTATCTTTGAGGTGGTAAACAGAAGTTTCTGCTTTCTTCAGAGAATTGGTAGAAATGTTTACATGGGGGTTTGGCTTTGGAAACTACTGATGCTTATCCCAGATCTTAGTGTTAAGCTTCTGTTTAATTACTTTATTTACTTGTTCAGATGTTCAGCTGACAAGTGAGATTAATAATATACACCTTTAAGGGTTGTTCGAATAATCACAGCTCACAAATGCAAAGGGCTCGCCTGCCACCTAGATTTTTGGTGACATCATGGAACCGTTTAGTACAGATGCTTACACACAATGGAAATTGATTAGGAACTGGGAGACTGAATTCTGGGGACCATTTATTTCAATTTTATACTTTAAGCCATGGAACAGGGTGAGAAGAATACAGCAATTTATTTGTGATAGATACTGGCTGCTTTAAATAATCCAATGAATTTTAAAATCTGTTTTTTTTAATTTAAATTCTCAAGAATTATTTCTCTAAAAATCTACCCAGAATTTCTTTCCAAAGAGCTTTTCCAAATGGCTTCAATCCTCCTGAGTTCTACCCAACTCCTCTCTGCATCCTACAATTTTGTCTTTCTTTCTCCTGAAATAGATTAGGGGAGGGGGAGAGTCCTGTTTTCAAATTGGAATGGTTTTTCTCTTCCGGTTTGGGATTTAAGACACATAAAATGCAGTTGTTTCCTGTGGGTGTCCTGCATCTGCACTCACCCCCAGTCAAGTTCACAATCAACCGTGGTATCCTGCTGAGCTACTGAGGCTGCTCCCAGTTATGGTGGAGGAAGCAGGCTCCTGGCTGGATGCCATCCTTAGGCACTTGGAGACTAAATGTGAGTGGCCACCAGGGGGCGCCACACTCCCAGAGTCTTGTCTGTGTCTTCATTTGAGCAGCAAGAGAGCTGGGCAAGTCTTTAGCAATCTCCTTTCTCTGGGGTCTCACGGGTGGGGAGCTTCATGACACCTGAAATTTGGGGTCCCTCCATGGCTTCTCCTGTGACTGACGTACTCACTTTTTTTGTTTGTTTTAATTTTCTTTTTTCTCTTTTCTAAAATCCCTCCTTTCCTTCCTCCCTTCCTGCCTCCTCTTCTCCCTTCTTTCCACGTTAGAGACTGAACTCCAGGCCTTGTGCATGTAAGACACGTGCTCGACCACTGAACAGAACCCTTGGTCCTAAGATATATGCTCTTGGATTTTATTCTCTAAGGGTGAGGATCAGGTGTTGTCCTCGTTTGCTTCTCTCTTGCTTTGATGAAACACTGGCCAAAGCCAGTTTGGAGGAGTAAAGGATTCATTTGGCTTATAAGTTATAGTCTGTTGTCTAAGGAAGCCAAGGTAGGAACTGAAGCAGAGAGCAACGAGGAGGGCTGCTCACTGGCTCACTCCCCGCTGCTCGGCCGGCTTTCTTACAGAACTGAGGACCACTTGCTCAGAGGTGGTCCTCACCTCTGACTGTGGGTGTCCTGCATCTGCACTCACCCCCAGTCACCACTGACTCTGGTGAGCTGGGTCCTCATTAATCAATCATTAATCAAGAAAATTCCCCACGAGACTTGACTACGGGCCAATCTGATGGAGGCAATCACCCAGCTGAGGGTCCTCCTCCCTGATGACTCTAGGTTGTGTCAAGCTAACAACAAACAAACACACACAACCCCGCCCCCCAAAACCAGCCAGTATAAGGGTCTGATTGTAGTGCCCCTAAGCTAAGATCCTAGAAGGTAGATGGTGGGGGATGTCCTTCTGTATGCTGTGAATATGTTTCTTTTATTAGTTGATGAATAAATGCTGATTAGCCAGTAGCCAGGCAGGAAGTAATAGGCAGGACTACCAGAGTCGGAGAATTCTGGGAAGAGAAAGGCAGGGAAGCAGTTGCCAGAGAGAGACACTGGGAAGGTAGGATACCTGGGCATCTCTTTGGTAAGGCAAGGCCATGTAGAGATACATAGATAAATAGAAATAATTAATAGAAATAATTAAGAGAGAGTTAGCCAATAAGAAGCCTGAGCCATTGGCCAAACAGTTTATAATTAATATAGGCCTTTATGTGTTTATTTGGGACTAAAGGTCTACAGGACCAGGTGGGACAGAAACGTCTATCTACAGGCAGACTCTTCTAACAAAGCACCTCCTACCAGCCTTTCTTGCAAAGATCCAAAGCCGTGGATAAGCTCTCTCTGAGGCCTCCAAACCCATTTTGCCTTCCTCGGCCAGGGCTGCAGGGCTCCCCTCCCTGTCAACACTCAAGGAATGCTCAAGGACTGCCTTGAATTTTACAGGTGAGGCTCAAGAAAAGCAGTGTTGATGTGACCATTGTCACATCAATCGTAAGGTATAAACATTTCCCCTTTTGTATAGTGAGCTTTATGTCTGTCTCACTGGGCTGCTGCAATGAAGCAGTAGAAGGATCCAGGAGAGCAAACGGTGGAGACAGATTCCCTCAGGGTTGCAGGCTAGAAGCCAGGAGCTGAGGTGTTGGCCGAGCTGTGTTCTCAGAGCAGACCTGGGAGAGACTCTGTCTGTCTTTTAGCTTCTTGTGTGTCTAGCAATCTTGGCATTTCTTGGTTTATGGCTTACCCAGTTCTGATCCTGACCTTCATTCCTCTGTGGCCTAGTCTTCTGTCTGTCTGTCTTCTTATCAGGACACCAGTCATATTGATCAATATCCACCCAGTAGACTCATCCACACTCAGTGGTACCTGTGAATACCTTGTTTCCAAGTAGGAAATACCTTTTTATGGGGACACAATTAGCCCCCAATAAATAACCTACAACCTACAATTTTCCTGTTTACAACTCACTGAGAAACAAGGAAGAGGTGAATTTAGTCCAGTCCAGGAAGCAGAGTCCTGTGCAGGTATTTAAAGTCGTCTCTGGCCCCTGAAGGCCCAACTCAGACCATTTCTTTCCTTAGGTCTCCTCAGAATGATGGGCAGGGGGAAAGAGGGTTGTGCTAAATAGAAGACAGGGCAGAGTCAACCATCCCTGAGACCCTCTAGCTTCTGCCGTGGGACAATAGCTCCTGTCGTCCCCAGAAGCTGCCTTGGAGTTTGTATACTGGTATTATTTACTAGAGTCTGGTAATATCAGCTATTAGTTAAAGTTTAGAAGTATCTTCCTAGGCAAAAAGGCCTTCTTCCAGGCGATTATTTTTATTAAAGAAGGTGAGAAAATCAGTTTGAAACTGGATGGGCTTTTTGTTTCTTTCTGTTAGCTATCAAACTTCCTCCTGGAGGAGACGGCCCTCATATTTCGTTCTCATTCTGTCTGCAATAGAACCAGACATAAGGACCAGGGAAGATCACACAGTATAGTGGGTTTTCCTGTGTAATAAACCATCCAGAGCTCACTGGCTTAAGACAGGGAGCTGAAAAACTATGATCTGTGCTATGTTTTTAGAGGATATGCAGAGAAAGAATGGTTTTGCCTCTTAAAGATGTCTTTAAGAACCAAAAGGAAGATGTTACAAGCACAAGGATAGGCAGGCAGACGGCTCGGCTGGTCTTGGCTGATCATCCTCCATATTAGAAGCTGGCTACCTGCAAGTTGACCTGGAATGCCTTCAGCTGGGACAAGCTCTTCCCTGTCTTCAGGCTTGCGCACCCTACATAGGCTATGCCAGCCTTGCTCCTGGTGCAGGTGCTTCTCGTGGGAAGTGGGAATGGGGAGGGCCCCTGGCTAGAGCTGGACCTGGTACACTTTCTCTTGAGACGGTCTCTTGGCCAGAGACCCCAGCCTGGATTTTAAGGGAGGTAAATAGGCTTTTCCTCTTGAGAAGTAACATGACAGAGTGTCTACAGGACACAGCAGATACTTTTTGTAACCAGTCTATAGCATATGGCTTGTTATTTCCAAAATGTATACTGATAGCTAAAAAGAGAATTTATTTATCTAGTAACATTTTCCCCAGGAGTCCATGTGATTTCTACATGCATGTGTGTAGCATGAATTTTAATTGCATTTAGTGTGCGCTGGACCTTCCTTCCATGCCTTCTTAGAAGAACTTTTGGATTCCCAAGCCATTGGGCTAAGATTTTAAAAGTTTGAAGTAGTACTGTCTTTTCAGTAAGCTTTCTTCTTCCCGTCTTCTAATTCTCCTAGTTGAAGGAGAAACAGGTTGATTTTCTTTTGTTTACAGGTATAACCATAGCCTGCTTTTCCTGACAATTCCACTAACTTTTAAGCTCTGAGCTGCAGCTCCAAGCTATTTCTGGTATTACACAAGGCTGCCTAGAAGCACCCTCCAGTTGGAGTTTCTGTCCCAACCAGTCCCACAGGCATTTAGACACAATAAAGCACACAGAGACGTATATTAATTATTAAACTGTTTGACTGATGGCTCAGGCTTCTTACTGGCTAGCTCTCTCTTAATTATTAACCCATTTCTATTACGTATTGCCACAAGGCTGTGGCTTACTATAATCTGGCATGTTACTCCTTTGGCAGCATGGAATCTCCCTGGCAGCCTCTCTCTGACTCCTCTCCCCAGCTTTCTCCTGGTCTGATTGCCCTGCCTCACTACTGGCCTATCAGTGTTTTACTCACTAACAAGTAAGAGAAACATATATACAGAAGGACAACCCTCATCAGCACCCACTCTTAGGGAATTTGCCTTTTGAGTTTCTAAATTGGTGCCCAGAAGAACCATCTAGGATTTTATCTGCATGATGAGTTCACCACACTTTCCTAAATGCAAGCTTCCAGCTCATTTGACTCAAGTTTCCATTTGCTGGGAGCCCAGGAGGCCCATAACTCACTTTGCAAACCATGAAGATCCAACTTGACTTTTATAGTCCAAAGGCTCAGTCAGTCTGATGCCCCCTGCTGTCATTTTAGGACCTGGTTCTTATTGGTCCTGCTAAGAGATCATGGCAGCCACTTGAGTTTAAAGCGTGGCTTAGGAGTTGGCTACTGGTGGGTGGAATAGGAGAGCTGAGGAAAAGCCCCACCCCCACCCCCCGGGATGGATGGTGGCTCATACTCAGCTGGAGAAAGGTTGTGTTCTGGAACATTCTTTCCAAATTCTAGTTGTAAAAGTCAAGTCTTGCCAAACCCTAAAAATGGAGCCCAGGATATAAATTCTTTGATGGTTTCTCCAAATGTCTGGTGGATAGTGGAGGGCACGGTGTGGTTCTGGGGACCCTCTGCTGTGGTTGGTAGGAGAGGAAGGTTGGGGCCAGGGTGAGAGGACTTATTGGGTGAGGCTGGGGGCAGGGTCCTGGAAACTATGAAGAGGCTGGAGAGATTGAGAAGTCAGTTTCAAGGATGTAATGCCAATTATCTACCCCATTACTCAAGTTCCAACTCCTGATCTTACCAACAGAAGCCCTACGGACAGCCACTTACCCAGAGTCCCTTGCAGCTATTAGTGGCCATGAGAGGCTGTCTGCTAGGAACTTGGAGTTTTTGTGTTTGCTTTTGTGTTGTCCTTTCCACTTGTCATGGAGATGTGAGACTCAGAGGTGCTATGTGTCAGGGGAGAGCACAAGCCACAGACAGAAGTCTGGGCAGAAGTCTGCACCCTGGCCAGCCTCACCGGCTGAACACACCCCTGGCCTTCTATGAAAAGTGCGAGCCAGTCAAGTACTGGCTGCTTTCTCTTCTCTCCTCCCCAGCCCTCCACTTCCTCCTCTTCCTCTTCCTCCTCTTTCTTCTTCTTTGTCTTACACAGTATCTACCATTCATAGTGCAGTGTGGCTGAGTACGTGGACTTTGGGGTCACAAGTGCTGGGTTCAAATCCCCAGGCTGCCTCTCGGTTGCTAAGGAATTTGAGGATGAGATTTAACTTCTTTCTGGCTCATTTAGTTATTGGTAAAGCAGTGGGGGAGGGGGCGGTCATACTTCACAAGGCTGCTGAAAAGACAGAAGAGAAATGCCAAGTGTTGGCTGAGTGCCTGGTGCAGACAATAGGCTCAATAAGTAACTAACTGGCAGGGTAGTCACAAGGACTCACTGTCAGTCATGGTGCTCAGAACAGTGAGGCGTGTTCCCTGCGTGTGCGTTTCAGTCACCCTCAGAATAGGAACGATGGGCCGAAACCGGAGAAGGGGATTGTGTGTGAGAAGGCAGCTGGAAGCCAGAGGCAGACCTGCCAATCTGCTCTGTGTGCCTTTCCACCTGGGCCACAGTCACTGGGCTCCTATGTGCTGTGTTCTCTCTCTCTCTCTCTCTCCCTCTCCCTCTCTCTCTCTCTCTCTCACACACACACACACACATACATACACACAGACTCTCTCTTATGTAACTTATCACCACATCACAGCTGTGTGTTTTGTTGATGCCATTTAAATTCTGTTGCTATTTAATACCAAGAACATCTAGAGGGAACATTTTGAGGGACTTGAACAAATCCAATTGTTCTCTTGGTAATTGGGTTTATAGGAAATGGAGAGGGCAGTATTCAGAATAGAAGGCTTTTAAATGAATCATGCTTGCTTTGCTGTGGACGCAAAGGACAGGCTGATGGGGGATCCCTGCTCAGTCCCTCAGCGGGCAGTGGCACAGCCTGCTTTGGTTAGGAAATGCCAGCTGCGTGTACCAGAGAACCCAGAACAACAGTAGCTCAAAACGCCGGTGCCACTTGCTTCTCATGAGAAAGGTGAAGACAGCTCACACTGGCAGGGACTCTCCCTGTGCTGCTGCCACCATCAGGACATGATGGCCTCTTATGGAGAGAGGCGCCGACAGACTCTACCATTCCTGGCCTGTTCAAACTCCTTCAAGCTGTTCCCCAGGAATCTCACATCACACGTTTATTTCATGCCAGGGGCTGGTACTGAATCACATGGCCCCTTCAAGCTGCATCGGAGACCATGCTACCTAGGTGCCCAGCTGCTGTAGGTTCGAGACGGGGCGGGGGGGGGGGAGATTTCGGGTACTGGGGCTTGCCCAGCAGATGCCACAATACATTTCTGGAGATGAATCAACCCTCTTCTCTGCTTTCAAGTGTCTTTCTATTTTTACTTAGTAATTATATCACAAACACTGCATCTGTGTCACATGTCCCTTCCGTGCCCTCCACCCCTACCCCCCATTTGCCCCTTCTGGACCTCTTCTTTAATATTATTGTTACATGGGGGTCACATCAGAGCTCCAAGGCAGGGGAGTGCTACTGCAGAATGACGTGCACTGAGAAGGTCCACGGGTCTTAGTAAACTAGAGAATTAGGAAAAGGGCAAGACAGAGTTACCTCTCAGATGTCATCTGGGCTGAGGCTGACTGTCTGGAACCACGGGGGAACTGTATGAGGGGTTGTCAGAACCACACTCAGGTCTGATGATTTGCCAGAATCCACGGAGTGTTATACTCACAGTGACTACTTACTGGGGTAAAGGGTTAAAGGTTAAAATTAATAAAGAAGGGAGCTCCCACAAGAATGTCCCACAAAAGCCAGGCATGAGACATTGGCTGTCTTGTCCTGTGACAGAGCTGCATTCCTCCAGCTCCAGTGTGTGCTAACATACGAAACTCTGCTCAGCAGGGACTGTCCTCCAGGTCTAGGAAACTCTTGGGATGGCTGATATGTGCATGTGAGCATACAGTACCCGAGGGACCAGCCCTCACCTGCCCAGGCCAGCTGATGCAGGGTAGTTCAAGGGTTGGTACATAAACTGTGTGAGGCTCAAGACCAAGGTGTTCAGATACCATCTTATTAAGAAAAATGTTCTCAGAACTTAGAGGTCAAGGGTTCAGGCAGAGTTAGCTTTTCACTTCCCCCTTGCCCAAGTCTACACCATGGAAGAACTAGATGCTAAGTGTTCATTTTGAAAGTCACAGGGGGAAATTCAGTGGGTTGACTGGCTCCTCCTGAGGCAGAGTGGATGTGAGAGACTTTCACCTGAAAAATGGATCGTCCTGCCCAGTGATGGAGTGAAAACTTCATATGGGACACATCCTGTCTTCACAGAGCTCTCTCAGAGTAAATGGCTGTGTGTCATTAGACTCCAGAGAAATGGCTCAGTGGGCAAGATGCTCAGATCCCAGCATCCATATGAAAAGCTGGGCATGTGCTGCTCTTGCCTGGAGTCACTGGGGCACTGGGGTTGGGGAAGGGCTTGTGAGCCTGCCAGCTTAGCTCAGATTCAGATGTCTGAAGGGATTGAATCTGAAGGGATTCAGATGTCAGAATGTCTCAAGGGATTGAGATTGAAAGTGATAAAACAGGATACTCAATGTTCTCCTATGGCCTCTATATACACAGTCACACAGATTTACACACACACACACACACACACACACACACACACACACACACACGCACCATTGCTTCTCAGAATCTCAAGCATCTCATACGTGACTGTAAACCAGACAACATTATTGTCATCTTGTAATGCCCCCATGAGAGTTAGGTAAGTTACTAGTGTAAGTCCCCTAAAATAGTTTAGCACAAGCCCTCCATTGGAGAAAACTATTGCAGACATTCTCTGTGCCGCAGAGATACTTATGGAAGTCTTTGACACCTGCAGAACTGTGTGGAGCTGGCTGAACCCTGACTGTTTACAAACACATGCTTGGCCAAGGCAGAATCTCCTAAAGGGCCATGTACATCTTTGCTCAGTGATTCCTCTTTCTGGTTGTTGGCTGTGGAAACTTCTCTCTGTAGTCTGGAGTTTACATACAGTGACAAGCAAATCTCTTCTCTGTCTCTCCATTCTCTTAATAGTGGTTTCCAGAGAGCAAAAGTTTTAAATTACAACCATGGCTAATTTAGCAATTCTTCTTGTACTCACTTTCTGGGTATCTCATCCAAAGAACTGTTCCTTAACCAAGACCGCAGGATTTTCCCTTGATGTTTCATGGCTTCCTGTTTCATCCGTGGGCTCCTGGTCCACTTTAAGTTGAGGTTTCAACTGAATTGCTTGCTTTGGCCTGTAAAGATCCAATAGTTCTTGAGCATTTGTTGACTTTTCTTCCATCGTGGCCGGGCTGAAAGCTATGTGTGTGTATCCATGTCCTCTATTCCAATTGTCTCCATTCTGTCCCATTGTTCTATTTTTGTTCCAGCATTACACCATCTTAGTATCTGTGGCCAAATAAAGTCTTGAGCATACACAATGTGCTCTTCTCTTGGGATCTGTGGCCAAAGAAAGTCTTGAGCATACACAATGTGCTCTTCCAACTTTGCCTCGAATTTTCCACTTTGTTTTGGCCATCCTATGTACTGTGGTTTTCTAGGTGGACACTGGATTTAACTGCTTGGGAGGGTAAATGGATGCCAAAAGTTCTTCATAGCACTGTCTAAGGACACTGGCCAGCTTGTGACAGGGAGATGGAGCAAAGGGCTACAGTGAAGCAAAGATTTCCAGTACTCAGTCATCAGGGGACAGTGCCTAGGGCTGCCACTTTTTGCTTAATCAGAAGACCACCGTGTCAACAGCCTGCCAGTGCAGGCTAACAGTCAGTACTGGCCACTCTGAGTAGACCACAAATGCTTCTGTACCCATGCTCTCTGCTGACTAAGCCCTAAGTCAGAGTCAAAAGAAGCCCTGGCCTCTACCTCTGGATTCTCACATAGATTCCCCACGGCTATACTTCCTACAAGAGCAATGTATTAGTTACTTTTATGCAGCTGTGAAAACACCATGACCCAAAGAAAGTTATGGAAGGATTTATTTTGGCTAATGGTTCCACAGGGGTAGGAGTTTATTATGGCAAGGTGCAGGCATGACCAGGAAGCTAAGACATCACTGCAAGCACGAAACAGAACGGAAACCGGAAGGGAGAGTGAGCTATAAACTCTAAGTTCTAACTCAATCTGGGAGGAGTAGGGGTGAACATGGTCAAATACATGTGTAAAATTCTCAGAGAATTAAAGAACTTTAAAAGTCATCGGGGTGGCTCCCACTGAGACTGGCTTTCAGTCTGCTACAGCTGCTACTTCTTTGCTCTACCAGGGTTTGCTCCGAGTTGACCGACTCAAGTTGCTGCCTTTTAGAAACCCAACACTTGGTCCTTTCTCGTGCCGTCATCGCCTCTCACACCACAGCACAAACTCAGTGCTGTGTCATTACTGAAGAGTGGTTCTGAGAGGTCAGTCCTCAGGCAATTGCACTGGTGTGCTGGCATTCCTGCGTTGATGGCACCCACTCAGCATAGCTCCAGATCCAGGCAAGAGATAGGCTAAACACAGGCGTGTTGGAGGCAGCCAGTTTACACAGCACCCTGCTTTATGGTTCACCTTTAAATAACAGATAGTTAACTCTAAAATAGTAGCCAGGTGTGACGAGGATCTGCAGCCCCTCCCCCTCAGTCGTTAAGGCTGTGTGCAACATACTTTCCTCCAGGCAGGGCAATAGGTTTGTGGCACTTCATCCTCAGACAGGCGAATCATCTGCATGTGGCTTCCGTGTCACTAGACTGTGGGACTGTTCATCTCCGTTATACTCTCCAGGGTTTGTAGCTGTTCTTGTGGTCCACGCTCACCTGAGACGTGTGGCCTGTGACTTATCTGAGAAGTGTGCACTTGAGGGTGGCTTCCTCGAGTGTTTCTTTTAGCTTTTAAAGATTTATTTTTAGGATGGGGGACGTCCTTCTGTATATGTGTTTCTCTTATTGGTTGATGAATAAAACACTGATTGGCCAGTAGAGGCAGGAAGATAGGCAGGACAAAGAGACAAGGAGAATGCTGGGGAGAGAGGAGAGAGAAGCCGCGAAGAGACGCCATGTAGCTGCCAGAGGAGTAACAGATCCGGGCATTCTCCGGTAAGCCAAGACCATGTAAAAATACATAGATTAATAGTTATGGGTTAATAATTGAGAGAGAGAGATAATCAGTAAGAAGCCCTAGCCATTGGTCAGCAGTTTAATAATTAATATGTCTCTGTGTGTTTATTTGGGGCTGAAGGGCAGCGGGACCTGGTGGGACAGAAACCTCCGTCTTCATTTTTTTTTTATCTGTTTGCCTGTAGAGATGTCTGTGCTCTACTTGTGTGCAGTGCCCACAGAGGCCAGAAGATGGCGTTGGATCACCTGGAGCTGGAGTGACAGAGATGCCTTATGTGGGTGCTGGGGTGGAGCCAAGGTGCTGGCATTCCTGCGATGCAAGAGCAGCCATTGCCCTTGACGCCTGAGTTGTCCCTGTAGCCCCAGAGTGTGTTTGTTTTAATAAGGCGTTCCAGCCAGGTATGGAACACACAGCTTAAGGCCAGTGTCCACGTTGTTGACCAGGCAATCAGATGTTGTAGAATGCCCAAACCTGTACCGAGGCCATCGCCATCAGCCATAAATAAATACTTAAAAAAGCATGTTTGGCTAAATTCCAGTGAGATTTCATGCAGTTTCTTTAAGTTTTCCACTGATTGGGGAAAGCAAGAATCCAAGCTTTGAAAGAATGGGTCCTGTCCTGCCTGGGGCCTGTTTAAAACCTCCCATCAGTCAGGTCTCACAAAGGCCAACCCAGAGATGAGGCTCACTGGCTTCACCCGGGTAGTCAGGAAAAAAGGAACAGCCAAGAGCGATGTGACCCTGAGCAGGTCACTGCTGGGGGCGCCTGGGGTTCAAGTCTGTGGGTCCTCCAGGAGATGGGGTCAAGAGCACCTCCGCTTCATGCCAGCGGGAGGGAGGCGGGGGCACCTCTCATGTGGCTCCCTTCCTTCATCACTGCCCTCTGCTCCAACATCCCCGTCTGCAGGTGACCTCTGCGGTTGACCAAGCCTGACACATGGGAGATGGTGGCATCTGCAGCTCTGAGGAAATGCTACTTCAGCCCCCGGGAGGGAACCAGATCCTTCGTATGCTCTGCACAGTTCTCACCTCTTTAAACATTGCCATGGCAACACACACAGAATAGGAATCATTAAAATTCCAGGAAACTGGTGGACCATAGGGGAAAGATTTGCATTTCTCTCTGATAAGATAGTTTTTCAGAAAAAAATCCAACGTTGAGGGCAATTCACTCTGCATATGTGTCTGGCTGGTGCCCCCTTGCCCCCAGGTCTTGCACTGTCAACTTCTGGGCCCATCTGAGCAGATCTGGACTGCTGGAGCTGGGATCTGAAGGCCTGAAAGAATGGGGCAGACTGCAGTCCAGTGCAGTAGACAACCATACTTCAGTTTTACTGTATGCTTCTACGGAATGAAACAAGGAAAGCCAGTGAGCCGCACTCGCCACAGCCTCTGCTTCAGCTGCTGCCTCCAGGTTCCTGCCATGGCTTCCCTCAGTAAAGGGATGAAACCTTTTGTCGTGGTTCCTTTGGTTAGTAGTTCATTTCAGTGACAGAGAAACAAACTGTGACAGTTGTTACGTCATCTCTCACAGCATTGCCATCTCACCCAAGCATGGCACAAACAGACTCACACAAGCAACCATTGAGGTGGCTTATTTTGCTGCTCTGCTTAGCCCTCTGTGGTGTGTGTGTGTGTGTGTGTGTGTGTGTGTGTGTGTGTGTGTGTGTGTGTGTGTATACAGTTTGCTCTCTTTTCTACCAGGCAGAATGTCATGGCATAGCTCTGTTTAACCATTCACCCTGCCCTCTGTGGTTAGTGTGTGTGTGTGTGTGTGTATGTGTGTGTGTGAGAGAGAGAGAGAGAGAGAGAGAGAGAGAGAGAGAGAGAGAGAGAGAGAGAGTGTGAGAGAGAGAGAGGGTGGGGAGTGTATGTGTGTGTGTGTGTATGTGTGTGTATACACTTTGCCCACTTTCTACTAGGCCGGATGTCATGGCCTAGCTCTGTTTAACCATTCACCTGCCACAGGAACCACAGTTTGCTCCTATTTTTATGATTACAAACAAAACTGCTAGGTACACCATGTGCAGGCTTTTAAATGTCAAAACTTCCATTTCTCTGTCATAAATGTTAGGTCACATGTCAAGTAAATATGCTTAGTTTACGGAAAACAGCCACCCAAAGTGGCTGCTCAGAGGTGCAGTTGCCTCGTGATGTCTGGGGACCCAGTTCCTCGTCCCCTCCAGCATTTAAAAGAATTATTATTCTTGTTTATGTGTATGAGGGTTTCACCTGCATGTATGCATTGCATCACAATGAGCAGTGCCTGCACAGGGCCGAAGGGGGCACTGGATCCCCTGGAGCTGGAACTGCAGAGGGCTGAGTCACTATGCATGCTGGGAACTGAACTCAGGTCTGGTGAGATAGAACCATCTCCTCAGAGTTTTGAGTTCCAGAGTTTTGAGTTAGTGTTGCCTGTCCTGGATCGTGGGGTCTGGGAGGAACAGGAAGCTGCCCAGATCCCAGGTCACTTAAATAGCATTGCCTGCAGTTCTTGCTGTTCTGTTTCAGGATAACAGGAAATTACTAAAAATAGCCATTATCTGTAACATGTAATGGACATTGGGATACTTTGCAAGATGGACTAGCAGGTGTGAGCAGAGTGTTTGTGGTGGTGCTGTGCAGGTTGGGTTGAGAAGGGCACATTCTACTTCAGATATAGAAGCCATCTCAGATTGTGTTGACACGTTAGAAGTGACATAACCCAGGGCAATTAAGCTGTTTTTTGTAAGCCACCCCAGGGGGAAAATGCTGGCCCAGACCACAGTCACATAGATTGCAGCTAAACAATATTTCAGTATGACTATGCTGGTGTGTTTGGGTCACAGCCAAGGTAAGTCACCTTGGTGTAAGGTGGAAGCCTCTACCTGGTCCCGTTAGCAGTTCACAGAATAAACATCAGAGGCGTGCACATGTCTCTGTGGATAACACTTACTCACAAACACTCGCTGTGTTCAGATGAGTGTGAAGAAGGCTCAGGAGGACAAAGTGGAGCCTCCCATTAAAAGCAGAGTAAGCAGAGAGGGTTTTAAAATAGCAAGACTTAAACTGAGTCGATGTTAATTGAGTATTGAGAAAGGGAGAGGTAGGGAGTAAATTGAATGAGTGAGCTTGGGATTCCGGATAATTCTTTTATGACAGGAATGGAGTTATAGAGCTGGATGTGATGGGAGAAGGGAGAGGCAACAGCCCCCCCCCATGGAAATAGGCGAAGGAAGCCCCTTGGTTGTTGGGAGAAACCTCAGCCTGGTGGTGGGTTTTTTTTCTTTAACTTTGTAAAATGTTATTAATAAACCCCACTATTTAAAACCTTGTAAAATGTTACATGTTATCTGAAGGTAATTTTATGAACAGCCCAAAGAAGACAATTACCACTGGAAATATGTAAGTCATTCCAGTACACACACAGACAGCCCCAAACTCGGTTTGATTTGATTTGCTTTTTCTATTTGTGCTGGTATGAAAGCCATGCAGTCAACAGAGGCTGCACTTGGAATCTGGGCCACTTTAGTGTTGGGTTGGACAGGCAGTCACCTGAGGAAACACCTGCTACTCCACAGTGTGCTGAGCTGCTGAACTATGGAAGCCAATGTAGCTTTGACCAGGATAGTTCCAATTTATAATGTTTATTGGATGTCATCCCATTGTAAGCCAAGAACAATTCATATATATACACATAAACCCATCTATGTATGAATTAATTAATAAAAAGTTACTGTTTGTAAATATATGACAAGAGCTGTGGGTAGCTCAGGGGTATAATGTTTGCTTAGTATGCCCAAGGCCTTGGGTTGATCCCTACAGAAAAGGTACATGTAAATAATAGGACCACAGTTTAATAACCTGTCTTAAAACTTAATGGTCCTTGAATACTTTCCCAATATAATTTGGAATTACCTTGTATTTTGGTGGATAAATGTTGCTATATTCAGTACCATTTACCTCTTAGGAGCAGCCTATAGTGTGTTTAATTTTTGATCATATAATGTCATTAAATTATATTATCTATTTTGGTAAAATTTGGAATTCCAGTGTTAACTGACATGTGAAGATTTTGCATTTTAATATCTAGTACCAAATGGTCAACTTGAAAAATTGGTTTTGATTGGTCTCCTACCAAGAACTGGTAGGATTTCTTTCTAGATATATGTTTTGCTGTTTCTTTTCTAAATGGTCAACTTGGTAAAAAAAAAAAAAGAGTTATAAAAAGTTTCATCATTTTGATCATTAGGGATATTATTTCTTTAGACAATAACAAGCATATTGGCTGTCTGTCTTTCTGTACATCATGCCCTTCACTTATTTCTTGTGTGGAGCACACAGCCTTGCTCTGATTTTAATTCCTTTTGCCTGAGGCCAAGTCTTCCTAAGCAGGCCAGGTTGGCCTGGAACTTGTGGCTCTTCTGCCCAGCCTCCTAAGCTGGCTTGCCTTTGTTCAACCAATCTGAACCTTGACTGTCCTCACTGTTTTCTGTGTTGTTGTTTGTTCTGGCTGTTGGCCTCGGGCTTGGTACATGGTAAAGATGAAAGTTTCTGTCGCACCAGGTCCTGCTGCCCTTCAGCCCCAAATAAACACACAGACACTATATTAAGTGTTGGCTGATGTCTCAGGCTTCTTGTTGGCTAGCTCTCTCCTAATTATTAACCCATAACTGATGGGGAATGTACTATGTATGTTTATCTTATTGATTGTTAAATAAAATACTGTTTGGCCAATGAGACAGCAAGTTAGACAGGACTAAGAGTCAAAGAGGATTCTGGGAAATGTAGTAGAGAAGTGGTGACCCAGGCAGGAAGTGACATAGCCAGGAGACTCATATTTAAGCAAGGAAACAGGAAGTGGTCCCTTTTCCCGTTTGCCTCCTCTAGTGGCAGGATATGAGCCACCAGCCAGGAGAGACACCAATAAGGCGTCCGATAAGATAAGTCTTATAAAATATATAGATTTATGATAATTAAAACTGAGCTAGCAGATGAGAAGTCCTAGTCATTGGCCAAGCAGCTTTGAACCTAATACAAGTTTCTATGTATTCATTTGGGCCTAACTCGGGCGGGCGGCTGGCGTAAAGCTCACACGTGGCGGTGGGGCTCAGGCGGCTTTTGGCAGAAAGATTTATAGTAACACATAACTACTAATCTATGTATTTCACATGGCCTTATCTTACCAGAGAAGGCCTGGTGCGTCCTATCTTCCCAGTCTCTACATGGCGTCTCTCCCTGGTGGCCCCTTTCTGCCTTTCTCTCCCCAGCCTTCTCCTGGTCTGGTAGCCCCGCCTATGCTTCCTTCCTGGTTACTGACCAATCAGTATTTTATTCATCAACCAATAAGAGAAACATATGTACAGAAGGACATCCCCCATCACGATGGGCTTCCTGTATCAATGCATTTGGAGGCTGTTCTAGTTTCCTTACGCTTGCTTGCTTGTGTTTGATTTTAGGCAGTGAGTTACTGCTGCAATTCCTGCCACTGTTACCAGAGCAGAAGACCACACCACTGTAATGAGTCCTTTTCTGTTCCTCCAGCCAGCTCCCAAATAATGACATGGAGCCTTCTTATTAATTATGAAAGCTTGGCCTATAGCTTAGGCTTGTTCCTAGCTAGCTCTTATAACTTAAAGTAACCCGTTGTATTAATCTACGTTCTATCATCTTCTGTCTTGTTCCTCCTGTTTTCTCTCCGTGTCTCCTGGCTTCTCCTGTGTGCCCAGCTTCCTCTTCCTCGTCCTCTTCCTTTCTCTCATGGAAATCCCCCACCCCCATGTGCCTTTAACTCCTGCCTACCTATTGGACAGTCAGCTTTTTATTATACCAGTCACAGCACTAAACCTCCACACAGTGTACAATATCCCACAACACCCCACTCTCAGACCTTATAACTTACTGTAACTTCTGGTTTGGTCTTTTAAAAGTTAAGCCATTTAAGTTTGCAATTCATTTTGGTGGAAGAAATCAGGAAACAACCCCAACATATTGTGTTGTCATTTACATTTGTAAAACAGCCATTAGGGTGGTTAAAGACCAATACTGTTACATTTCTACAGTGAATACATTTGCATACATTGCATACCTACCACTAAATGCCACCATGCACACCTGGGCTGGGGCTCCTCTGTGAGTATCACTGTTTAATTGCCTCAAAACCAGGGTCTGACTTGGGTTCCATAGATGCTTCTCAGGAAGACCACTCTCTGATGCGGACGGGCACACTTAAGATTCCTTTTAATCAAGATTTTCAAATACCAACTGTTGCCCTGCTTTGTTTTCCTGGAGGCCTCTGCCAGTTGTGCCATGATTCACAGTCACTGCTCAGAACACACAGCTCTTGTGTGTGGGGGGAGCCAAGACCTCCTTTTGTGCGTGCCACTGCCTCAAGCAAGAGGCTCACAGCTGATTCACTGCCATGTCCTTGCCCCTGAGCACAAGCCATGGGTCCCCTGTGTGGAGCATCTCTGAATGCTACTTCCTACAGTCAACCTTACTTTTTTAAAATTTTGCTTCAAAGAAACTCAAGCTAGAGAATGCACTGCAGCTGTAAGACAGTGGACTTGTCCTGTAGCTCATAGGAATGATCGAAGGAAGAGCTCCAGACAGGCAAACACACCAAGAGGCACGTCTTGATTTCCTGTTTTGCAAGTTGAGGCTATAGTAGCAAAAAAGGGCCATTAAAGACAGACAAAACAAAACTCCTGGTCAGGAGACTAAAATCTCCTGTTTAGGTGCAGATTTAACATTCCAGATGTGCTGGGTCGTTCACCTGATCAAGGGACACCTATTGATGCTTACTAAGTAGAGTCAGAAATAGGTTGATAACTGGTAGTTTGTTGGGAAAAAGTACTCATGCAAGGGAGCCAGTGACCAGGTTTGCACTGGAGCAGGATGGACCCAGAAAATGTTTCCTAGTCAGCTCAGCCAGGTGAAAGAGACCCGTGTGCATGCCTCCCTCCTTCTTAAACCCCTGTTACATAACTCTGACCACGCCCTCTTGGTGGCACCTTTAATCAGGGTTTCTCCCTACAATTTCTTTTTTAGTCTAAAGAGGATTTAAACTTAACAGTGCAAGTTATCTATAATTAACAATCATAAAGGTGAATTACAAGAAGATATAATAATCTACTTATATCACATCCTATCTATTCCAACTAAACCCTAAAGTCATCTGAAAGAGATGTCCAAGCCTGAATACCTCCTTCTAAACCCAACCCTAAACAATAGGAAACTAGCCCTAACTAGGTGTACATTATCCTTAGTGATAACAGTGGGTTATGGTTGATACTTAAGACAGAGCTAGCAAATAAGAAATCCTAGTCATTGGCCAGCAGCATTGTAACTAAGATAAATCTCTGTATGTTATTTGGGGGCCCTAACGTTACAGAGGAACTTTGGGTGGCTGTCCTGGTAGCGAGATGTCTCTGTCAGATCTAGAATTTATATATTATCCTTCTGTGGTCTGTGATGGAATTGAAGGCAGGTAGTGATGGTTATAGTTTTCTTTAGTTATTATAAGAGATAAGCTACATATATGACTTTAGACTCACAAAGATAGGATAGATGATAGAATATTTTCCTTAAATCTTGCTAAATGTTAATGGACCAAATATTGTAACTATAGTTTTTACTTGATACTGTTTTGTTATATATTTTACTATGTTAATGTTAAACCCTTTTTTATTTAGACAGAAAAGAGGAGATGATGGGGGAGGTCCTTCTGTGTATATGTTTGTATTATTGGTTGATAAATAAAGCACTGCTGGCCAATAGGGAAGCAAGTTAGGCGGGACTAGGAGAAAAGGAGGACTCTGGGAAATGTAGTAAAGAGGAGAGTCACCTTGTGATCCCGGGGAAGAGAGGACGCATGCTGCTGGCATCCTAGATAAGATAAGTCTTTATAAAATATATGGATTAATGGTTATGGTTGATACTTAAGACAGAGCTAGAAGATAAGAAATCCCAGTCATTGGCCAGCATCATTGTAACTAAGATAAATCTTTGTGTGTATGGGGCCCTAACGTGGTGGCTGGTGGAAAGAGTTATTGTTACAGACACCCCTCAGAAGATGGGCTCCCCTTAAGTCATGCTAAAGGGATGTGTGGAACAATTACTCCTTGAATGAGAGATGCCTTCCCAGAATCCAACCTCTAGTGCAGTCGTTTACAGGCCACAGCCACGCAACCTTGTCTAGCTTCCCCTTTCTATCTCTTTTCATCATGCTTTCCTCAACACTTCAGGCTTCCCCAACTTTTGGGGCTTCCTTATCCCTTCTCTGAAACTCCCTCCCTGTCATGTGGCTGCCACTTTCAAGTCTTTTACCTCTGCACCAACTAGAATGTCATGGTTTATTTCCTTTTCTTTTCTTCTCCATTCTCTCTCTCTCTCTCTCTCTCTCTCTCTCTCTCTCTCTCTCTCTCTCTCTCTCCCTGTCTCCCTCCCCTTCTCAGTCTTCTATCAGGAATGAGGCTTCCTGTCTGCCAGATTACATTCGCTTACTGGTCCATCGGGAACTTGGTGGCTGGTGCAGGTGGATCCATTCTGACAAACATGATGGGCACCAGTCTTGCTATTTTATTTGATGTGTCTGAGTGTTTTGCCTGCACATGTATATGTGCACTGCGTGAGTTCCTGGTGCACACGGAGGTCAGAAGAGGACACTGCATACCCTGTAGGCAGAGTTACACACAACTATGAGCCACCATCTGGGTGCTAGGAACTGGACCTGGGTCTTCTGCAAGAGAAGTGTTCTTAACCATTGAGCTAACTCTCCAGTCCCTAGACATTCTTAAAATTAAGAAGTGGCACACTGACTTGTTTTCCTCAGTTGTGAAAAACCCACTTTGCTCAGACATGGTAAATCAGGGTCAGCACCTCAGACAGTTGACACTGTGTTCTTTTGGTAAACATTGCCACAGTTACACTGTTTACAAAGAAGTAATGCCACTAATATAATATTCTTCCAACGTAGCGTTCTGGTAAAGGGTTACAAAGCCAGACTCTTGACGAGGGGATGGCCTGGTAAAGGACAGAGTATCCAGCTTGTCACTGGAGGGAGTCTGCAGAAGCCAGGCTCTGGCAAACATGTACTATACCCAAGTTTTGGGGACCTAGCTTGGCCCAGTGGAGACACTATGCCTCAATGTCCAACTCATGCAAACTCAGAATGGGATCTCTCTTTTGTTTCAAGTCCACTATAGCACCCTAAAGTATCTAAAGGCTTCTGTGTGCTCAGTCTTAGAGTTATAGCCTTCCCATGTGTGTGTGTGGGTCTGGGATAGTCCTCCTAGGACATGCTGCTAGCCGGGGGGGGGGGTAGAGGGTGGGGTGGGGGTGCGGGGGTGGGGGGTGGGGGTGGGGGGGAGGGGGGATTCTTGTCCTTCATCAACCTCAAACCCAAGAACTATTTTGAGGGTGGTAAATGATAAGATTGATACTGATTGCCTCATTCTTTAGCCCTATGATTAGAAGTCTTGCAGATCAATAGATCAAAGCACAGCCTCCAGGATGGGCACACGGCTCAGAGGGTAAAGCGTCCATAGTGCAAGCTTGAGGATCTGACACTAGCATAGAAACACAGGTGAGGTAAACTATCACTGCTGGAGGGGACACAGGCGGATCCTGGGAGCTGAGTGAGTTCAGTGAGAGACTAAAAGGGTAATGTGGGGAGTGAGAGTGGAAAACACATGATCTGAACATCCTCCATACACGGGTACACATACATGTATGGGGACACACACACACACACACACACACACACACACACACACACACGCACGCACGCACGCACGCACGCACGCACACACGCACGCACGCACGCTCAGCAGAGCTCTCCTGCGTGGCTGCTGTCCCTTTGCAGGCAGTGGGGCTCTCCAGTGATGGGGACTAATACCATGCATTTTCTAAATTATCAGGCTAAATGCTTTGCCATAATTTTTTGCCATGCGAAAGTTATTCTAATACACCTCCCCCCCACACACATGCTCACACACTCACATTTCCATCTCTATAGTGCTAGGGCCCTGATACAGTTCTTAAAAATCACTTGAAGGGCAAATGGGAACACTTCTCAGCACTGTTCAGGGTTACCAGGTTATCAGAATTCAGGGTTGAATATTCTGAGAACTGTCTCCACTCAGTGCAAAGGAAGGCAGGACTCTTGGCCTCTTACGATCCATTTGCAGGAGTGTCATGTTAGTGGAGGTTTCTGTCCCACAAGCCACTCCCAAGTAACCACACAGAGGCTTAATATTAATTACAAATGTTTGATCAATAACTCAGGCTTGTTACTAGCTAATTCTTACATTTTAATTAATCCGCATTCCTCATCTACACTTTGCCATGTGGCTTGGTTCCTTTTCTCAGTACGGCATGCCCATCTTGCTTCTCCCTGCATCTGCTTAAGACTCCTCTGACTCTGCCCTTTTTCCTCCCAGCATTCCCAGTTTGGCTCTCCCTGCCTAACCTAATCCTGTTCAGCTATTGGCCAGTCAGTTTCTTTATTGAACCAGTCACAGAGACATACATTCACACAGTGCAAAAGAATGTCCCACCTGTCAGGTCACATTCTCCAGTGGAATTGAGATTATAAAACATAAATTTGTATGCAAGATTTCCTGATATCTTGTCAAAAGTCCAGGGCTATGTGCTTCTCAGTCACACTTGATTTTTACAGATGTTCCTGGGAGCCATGGTGCTAAAAGCTATTTACCTAAGTCAAGCCTGTCTTTTATTTCTTGGGGTTTTCTCATACCTCAACACTACTTACTGAGGTTAGGAAACATATTTCCATGAGGGACTTCCAGAGGTTTCCTCTGAAAGTGGGAGCCAATGGAAAACATCAGAATTTCAGAAAAATGAAGACACCTTCCTTCTCCAGGGGCAAAGTAAACACATGACTGTGCAGCATCTCAGGGGGGCTTGGAGATTAAGAAATCCAACTCCATTAGCGAAATGGATATAAGATTTGCATGGCCAGCAAACCATTCCTATGCCCACTCTCAGTTCTTGGCACCATTCCATACTGAGTTCCAGCCTCATTGACCATCTGGCTTCCACCTGGTATTTGTTAAAAAAAACGAAAAAAAAAAAAAAAACAAAAAAAAACTGTGGGTTCAAGTGGTCACATGACTTACCCTGCCACAAAGCTGACTCAAGGCCCTCCTCCCACAGACAGGATGACATGGGGTTTAGTTGGGTGAAGTGATGGCGGAACACTCACTAATTGCTGGATATCATTTTAGACATGGGAGATGTCATACAAAGGGGAGGCAGAGACTGTCCCAGGACTCAGTAGGCAAGGAATTCTACTGGGTGCCTGATCACAGCCAGAGGCTCTGGAAAGAGAAAGGCTCTTCTATGGGTTTGTAAAAAGAGAGCCAAGACGGGGAGACCAACGTTATGCTTGCAGGAGGAGGAGGGGAAGGAGGAGGATCTGGCCAGCTTTGCAGCCACAGAAGAGAGTCTGTGATGACCTCATAGGACAGTGGTTTTCAACCTTCCTAAAGCCGTGACCTTTTAGCTCCTTTAGTACAGTTCCTCATGTCATGGTGACCCCAAACATAAAATCACTTTCATTGATACTTCACAACTGTGATTTTGCTACTGTTATGAGTGGTAATGTAAATATTCTGGAGAGAGAGGTTTGCCAAAGGGGTCACAACCCACGGTTGAGAACCGCTGCCATGGGAGGAGAAAGCACACTGTGCTCTTGAAATGAAGGTTGTAGCAGCTGTCTGTTGAGGAAGGCAGGGCAGGCTAAGCCGGCACAGAGGGGTGAGCACAGCCCTGCAGGATGTTTCATGCTGGTAAAGAATTTATATCATAATCATAGGATGAAAAAGGGTCACTGAAGGATTGAGACGTGTGAGAGAGAGAGAGAGAGAGAGAGAGAGAGAGAGAGAGAGAGAGAGAGAGAGTGTGTGTGTGTAGTGTATGTGTTATGGTATGGTATGTGTTATGCTGTGTTCTAGTGTGTGTATGTGTGCATGCGTGTGTGTGTGTGTGTGTGTGTGTGTGTGTGTGTGTGTGTGTGCACATGTATGTGTGTGGTTATATTTATTCTGAGAGAATTGGTGACACTGAGGACTGTACATGGATAGGGAGACAAGCAGGGGAGCAGCTGGGGTCATGGTGATGAGGGGCAGCAGTGCTGAGAACAGGGACTGGAGGTGGTGATGGATGGATGTCTAAGGAATGATGTGGCACAGAGGCCAGGGAGTGTCAAGGGTGATGCCCACGTTCCGCGTTTTTGGAAGAATGAAATTATCATCTATGGAGAGAGGCAAGTACAAAGGTTTCTGTGAGCCCAGTCTCTGTCCATTTTATCAGAGAACAGCAGGCCTTGCTGCACTGACGGGAACTACTGTGCGCATGCACGTCTGATGGCCTGGAACGTAAGGGCTGTGCAGTCCCGGCCGATGGGACTTGAAAGGCTCCTTTCTTCATCTGGGCTGCCGGCCTCACTATGTGGCCTTCGTCTTGCTCATCATTTTATAATTCAAGGTGTTTGCTGCAACCCCTCTATAGTGCCTGGATGCAGAGCAAAGATCTTTACCTAACAGACATGTCCTTTCCTTGGGATTTTTGCTCACTCATAGTGGCCTTGACTTACAGCTCATGGAGGCCTGGAGAGCCGGTGTGCCAGGCTCTAGCCTCTGAAGGCAGAGGAAGACTAAGGATAACGAACAAGGACCAGCCCGTGGCTATCCCAGTCACGCAAAGCTTGATGTGCCTTGTGTTATCCTCATAGAGTGACAGGACCTGGAGCTGTTCTTTTTTCTCATCATGGGGAAGAACATGGCTACTAAATTAGACTGAATCCCATGTCTTCTCCATCCCACAGAGCAAGAGAAACAGAGAGGACAATGGAAAATTCCATCAGCTCAGGGGTTGATTTTTTTCCTTTAGATTTTATTTTTATTTTAAATTATATGTGTATGTATTTTTAATTATATGTACATGATGGTGGCAACCTGCCAGAGGTGTTAGATTCCATGGAGCTGGCATTGCAGGTGTAAGCACCTGACATGGGTGCTGGGAATTGAACTTGGATCTTCTGTAAGAACAGTATACAACTCCTAGCCACTGAGCCATCTCTCCAGCCCTGTAATAGGTAACTTCTTAATATCAAATGGTGGGTATCGTACTTGCTATTCCATTACTATGAAGAGACACCATGACCAAGGCAACTTCTAGAAACAAGCATTTAACTGGGGGTATTACTTGCAGTTTCAGGACTTTAGTCCATGATCACCACGATGGGAAACATGATAGCAGTCAGGCATGGCATTGGCCCAGTAGCTGAGAGCTTCATTCTGATCTGCAGCCTGGAGACAGAGAATCTGGGCCTGGCATGGGCTTTTGAAACCTCAGAGCCCACCCCCAGTGACACACTTTCTCCAACAAGGACACACCTCCTAATCCTTCCCAAACAGTTCCATCAACTGTGGACCAAGCATTCAAATGTGTGGGCCTGTGGGAGCCATTCTCATTCAAAAACCACAGTGGGTTATTGGAGAAGGTCACTAAGGTGGTGTTTTAAAAGGGACACAACAGTTTGGGGTGGTTGTGTTGGAAATGTCAGACTGGTCCTCATAACCTTTCAGGGAGAGTCATGCTGGGGTCACAGCTCTGTCAACATATCCATTTAATAGTGGCAACAGCTTTTTTTTTTTCCAACTTTTTAAAATTTGAATTAGAAACAGGATTGTTTTACATGACAATCCCAGTTCCCTTCTCCCTCCCGTCCTCCCCTGCCATTGCCCCCCCCCAACTAAAACCCTACCTATCACATATCCTTTCTGCTCCCCCTAGATGGTGAGGCTTCCAAAGGGTGTCATCAGAGTCTATCGTGTCCTTTGGGATAGGGCCTAGGCCCACCCCCGTGTGTCTTGTCTTAGGGAGTATTCCTCTATGTGGAATGGGCTCCCAAAGTTCACACCTATGCTAGGGATAACTACAGCAGGTCCCATAGATTTCTGATGTTTCCTCACAGAAACCCATGTTCCTGGGGTCTGGATCAGTCCCATGCTGGTATTCCAGCTATCAGTTTGGGAGCAAGAGTTCCCCGATGTTCAGGTCAGCTGTTTCTGTGGGTTTCACAGCCTGGTCTGGATCTCTTTGCTCTTCACTCGTCCTTCTCTGTATCTGGATTCCAGTTCAGTTCAGTGATTAGCTGTGGGTGTCTGCTTCTACTTCCACCAGCTGCTGGATGAAGGCTATAGGATGGCATATTAGTCAGTCATCAATCTCATTATCAGGGGAGTGCATTTAAGGTAGCCTCTCCTCTGTTGCTTAGATTGTTAGCTGGTGTTATCTTTGTAGATCTCCAGACATTTCCCTAGTGCCTGATTTCTCTGTAAACCTAAAATGTCTCCATCTATTATGGTATCTCCATTCTTGTTATCTTCTATTCTTCCCCTGACTCAACCTTTCTGCTCCCTCATGTCCTCTGCACCCTTCCTCTTCTCCCCTTCTCATTCTCCTAGCTCCCTGCCCCCTCCCCCCATGCTCCCAATTTGCTCAGGGATCTTGACGCTTTCCCCTTCTCCAGGGGACCATGTATGTCTCTCTCAGACTCCTCCTTGTTTCCTAGCTTCTCTGGCAGTGTGGATTGTAGGCTGGGAATCCTTTACTCTGTGTCTAAAATCCGCATATGAGTGAGTACATACCATGTTTGTCTTTTTGTGATTGGGTTACCTCACTCAGAATGGTTTCTTCTAGTTCCATCCATTTTCCTGCAAATTTCAAGATTCCATTGTTTTTTTTTTTTTTTTCCGCTGAGTAGTACTCCATTGTGTAAATGTACCACATTTTCTCTATCCATTCTTTGGTTGAGGGGCATCTAGGCTGCTTCCAGTTTCTGGCTATTACAAATAGTGCTGCTATGAACATGGTTGAACAGATGTCCTTGTTGTATGAATGTGCTTCTTTTGGGTATATGCCTAAGAGTGGAATTGCTGGATCTTGTGGTAGACTGATTCCCATTTTCTTGAGGAGTCGCCATACTGATTCCCAAGTGGCTGTACAAATTGGCACTCCCACCCGCAGTGGAGGAGTGTTCCCCTTTCTCTACATCCTCTCCAACAGGGACGGTGATGCCTCCAGAAGTTCCTTTATTGTACGGGGTTGTTTTGGCTATCCTGGGTCTTTTGTTTCTCCATATGAAGTTGAGTACTGTTCTTTCAAGGTCAGTGAAGAATTGTGTTGGGATTTTGATGGTGATTGCATTGAATCTGTAGATTGCTTTTGGAAAGATTTCCATTTTTACTATGTTGATCCTACCTATCCAAGAGCATGGGAGATCTTCCCATTTTCTGGTATCTTCTTTAATTTCTTTCTTTAGAGACTCACAATTCTTATGGTACAGGTCTTTCACATTTTTCGTTAGTGTTACCCCAAGGTATTTTATGTTGTTTGTGGCAATTGTAAAGGGTGATGCTTCTCTGATTTCTTTCTCCACCAATGTGTCATCGGTATATAGTAGGGTTACAGATTTTTTTGAGTTAATCTTGTATCCTGCCACTTTGCTGAAGGTGTTTATCAGCTGTAGGAGTTCCTTGGTAGAATTTTTAGAGTCACTTA
Organism: Cricetulus griseus; assembly: GCF_003668045.3. Lineage (NCBI taxonomy): Eukaryota > Metazoa > Chordata > Mammalia > Rodentia > Cricetidae > Cricetulus > Cricetulus griseus. The sequence continues at coordinate 278,420,128 of NC_048596.1, read as the reverse complement.
TATAGACTATCATATCATCAGCAAATAGTGAGAGTTTGACCTCTTTCTTTGGGATTTTTATTCCCTGTTCTCCTTTTGTTGTCTTATTGCTCTAGCTAGAACTTCAAGGACAATATTGAAGAGATATGGAGAGAGTGGACAGCCTTGTCTTGTTCCTGATTTTAGAGGAATTGCATTGAGCTTCTCTCCATTAATTTGATGTTGGCTGTTGGCTTGCTGTATATTGCTTTTATTATGTTGAGGTATGTTCCTGTTATCCCTGATTTCTCCAAGACCTTTATCATGAAGGGGTGTTGGATTTTGTCAAAGGCTTTTTCGGCATCTAGTGTGATGATCATGTGTTTTTTTTTCTCTGTCTGTTTATATGGTGGATTACATTGATGGATTTTTGTATGTTGAACCATCTTTGCATCCCTCAGATGAAGCCTACTTAATCATGGTGGATGATTTTTTTGATGTGTTCTTGGATTTGATCTGCCAGTATTTTATTGAGAATTTTTGCATCAATATTGGTCTCTATTTCTTTTTCTTAGTTGTGTCTTTGTGTGGCTTAGGTATCAAGGTTATTGTAGCTTCATAAAAAGAGTTTGGCAATCTCCCTTCTGCTTCTATTGTGTGGAACAATTTGAGGAGTATTGGTATTAGCTCTTCTTTGAATTTCTGGTAGAATTCTGCAGTGAATCCATCTGGCCCCAGGCTTTTTTTGGTTGGGTCTCAATTCTCCCTGACTGTTCTTCTCCAAGAGGAGGAAGTGTGAACAATGGTGACTTCAGATCATAGAGATTGCAACTGACAAATGGGGGGTTGTGGGGCTTTCTGAGTAGAGTAGGGGATAGGCCCAGTGCTGAGCAGTGCTGAAGGAGAATTTGTAGGAAAAACAAACTCTAAATTCAGGGACACAGTTGGATGTTGACACAGGAATCATCTACTTTACAATTTTAAGTAAATTGTGAAAGGGGACTCACTTCAAACTTAATCTCACGGTGTTCAAAAGGCTTATATTCTAGGAAGCAGCATCGATGCCTAAAGAATGAGATGGAATTGAAATATGGTGGTAGCAATTGTGACATGGATAATAGTAACTGGCAGTAGTGTAGTGGCTGGAGAGCCCACCCCAGAACCTTTGAAATTCTGGTTCCACCAGGAGGGCTGCTAAGTTCCCCGGAGCTTCACACAGGGAATAGTGCTTATTTCCCAAGCTGCTAAGTGAATTGAATGATCAATAAATGGGTTAATGCATACAAAACATTTGGAAGGGTATGCATAGGCTCTACTATAATTATTGCTGTTACTTTTTGAGAGGTGGGACATGAAGCAAAACATAGGATTTGGGGTTGTGAAGAAAAGACAGGTTTGACGGGACAGATTGATGTGATTTTCTAGGGAGCTGACAGGTTGGCTTTTTAATAAGTTATAAAAAAATGCTCCTAAGAAGTCGACTAAAGTTTGATAAAGTATAGCCCTAAGTTCTTGGCTTCTCTCTCCTGCGTTTGGATGGCATCATGGCACAGGATAGAATAACTTCTTTTGTGTCACAGAGCGTGGGTCAGTAGTCATCATCATGATGTCATCATGGTGAATTTGTACTTTGATCTAACTTTCTCACAGTGGGGGTTACATGGAGACCTGGAGGCCCAGGGCTGAGCCGCTCCATCGAGGCAGGTGGACATTTGACAGTGTTGTTAGAGTAACCAACTTTAGTTAAAAACACCAGTTCTCCATATCCTAGAAGTGTAGTCACGTCTTTAGATCTGGATTTTCCTTCTGATGTTTTCAAAACAGAATGTTCTAAAAACCATGTAGAAGAGAAACACTGAGGGCCTGTTGGGGACATGAGGGACCACGGGAGGCTTCCTCAGGAACCTTGCATTTCGACCAGCTCAGTGGGATGGGCTAGTCTCCTCCCTCTGGCGCCCCGACCCAGTAGACTTGTGTTTGTTTCCATCTGTTCCACATAAGTAATCAAATTCCCAGAAGTCCTTCAGATTATCTATGGATACTTTTTCTGGGTGTGGCCTGAAGGTGGCAGTCAGACAGACTGTGGATGGCGCTAGCCTCCTCCCTCTCTCTCTGAGCTTCCTGCTTCTCTGACCTTATTCTATACCAGGGGGGACAGCCATAGTAAATTGCAAAGATTATTCAATTTCTGCTCACTTTAAATGCCTTTAAAGGGAGCCTGCACTCATGGCTTCTCAGGAGAAAGGGATGAACTCTGCTGCAGATAAATTGCTGGGTGAGTGGTTCCAGATGCAGCTAGGGCACTGGTGGCGAGATGGCCCTCTTCCTTGGCAGTAGCACCTCTGTGTCACCGAAAGCTCAGTGTAAGTTATGGCCACCCGAGCAAACTTCCTGAAAGAATGACAGGACCAGGCGGGGTGGTGAGATGCCCGCCTTTAATCCCAGCACTCTAGAGGCAGAGGCAGGCAGATCTCTGTGAGTTCGAGACCAGCCTGGTCTACAAGAGCTAGTTCCAGGACAGCCTCCAAAGCCACAGAGAAACCCTGTCTCGAACTTGCCTCCCTTCCCCCACCTCCCCCAAAAAAGAATGTCAGGGCCACTAAAAATGTCTGGCAAGGGACATGGTCACCTTACTCAGGATAATCAGAATGGCTCGAACGTTGGAAATTTATCATCCTTTCAGCCTTCCCCCAGTTTGGTTGATGCTTTGCAACGAATTTGTGATTTTCCATCTGTTTGCTGGTTGGGTTAATCAATTTTCTGTGTGCACTTGGAAAAGAACTTCTTCGGTTTGCAGCCATCCTTATTGGGCATCAGTGCTGTCTGTGATGCCAGGATCGTAAGTTGGACAGACCGATGAGACCCATAGGATTTTGATAGAGACCACACACAGCTCCGCATCCGTGATGTTTGGCTCCATCGAAGAAGAGTGCAGGAAAAGGGAAGGAGGCAGGAAAGAAGACAGGCAGACTATAAATTGTAGAACATTTCAAATAGAAATTCTGTGTGTAATGGGAACATAACTGGTGGAGGGAAGTGTCATCCCATCCTGCCCTTGGACACCGCTCCTCTGGTTATTTCTCACACTGCTGGCACCCAGGGTCCTTCAGCCGGGGGCCTTTTAATGTTTCTGAAATGGGTGAATTTCAAATGAAATCTTCCTAAGCAGAGGGGGTAGCTCCTGTCCCACCCTGGCTGCTTCCTTTAACTTCAATAAGCACCACACTGACTTGAGTGGGAATTCGAGTCTCACTCTGTCATCTCCTACACTCATCCTTCCCCTGGCTGGCTGGCCAGGATCCACATGGCACTGGGACAGCAACCAGCGAGTCAATCCATCCATCCGTCGAGGTAGACTTGCTTTATGGGCACTAATGCAGAGGCTGTTTGTCCTTAGTGTGAATGAAAGAATGGGATGGGTTTAACGCATCACATGTCGTGTTTTTAAAATGCATCGACAACGTAGACTTCGTGCATTCTTCAGGCATCTTTGAAATCTAAATAAAAGAAACACAAGTGATTAAACTCATTTAGCAAGGATAAAAAGTTAGAGGTGCTGTCACGTACAGAGCGAAAGCATCCTAATAATAGCTGATGCTAATTTTAGTAGTTGGTTCCCAGGCAATCAAAACTTTAAAGCAGAGAGGGGCTGAACCTCCTCACCTAGAAGAACATACCGGTTCATCTGGAGGTAAGCTCTCCCCTTGCATCCCTGACACCCTCCTGGAGTCTCCTTATATCCCTGACACTCTCCTGGAGTTGATCAGTGGATTCTGTAAGAGGACTAACAAAGGAATGCTGTCCCTGGTGACTTTTTAAAAGCTGTAGTCTTTGGGTGTCTGTGTCTTGTAGCATGGAAAGGACCTGACTGGTTGGAATGGGAGAACTAACATGATTTGAAACTGTACCATCTGGTCTGAACTGTGCCTTCTCCACACCAGAGGCAAGGGCCTGAGCCTCACACATTGGGAAGCCCTGCATTGGCCCACTTTGTCTCTGGCTAAGGAGTTTTATATCTCAGACTTCCAAGGATTTTTTTTTTTTTAGTTCAAATTAGGAACAAGCTTGTTTCACATGTCGATCCCTTCTCCCTCTCCCTCCCCCACCCCATCCCTCCTCTCCCACCCCCGACCTACCCCCACCCCATCCACCCTCCACTCCCCAGGCAGGGTAGGGCCCTCAACAGGGGCTCTGCAAAGTCCACCAAATCTCCTGGGCTGGGCCTGGGCCCTTCCCCATGTGTCCAGGGCCAGAGTGTAACCCTTCACGTGGGATGGGCTCTCAAAGTCCCTTCTTACACCAGGGAAAAATACTAATCCACTACCAGAGGCTCCCTGGAGTGCAGAGGCCTCCTTATTGACATCCATGTTCAGGGGTCTGGATCAGTCCTGTACTGGCCTCCCAGACAGCATCTGGGGTCGATGTGCTCTCCCTTGTTCAGGCCAACTGTTCCTGTGGGTTTCTCCAACCTGGTACAGACCCCTTCGATCTTCACTCCTCCCTCTCTTCAACTAAATTCAAGATTTCAGCTCAGTGTATATCTGTGGATGTCTGTCTCTGCTTCCATCAGCCACTGGATGAGGGCTCTAGGATGGCATAAAAGTAGTCATCAATCTCATTTTAGGGGAAGGGCTTTTAGATTATCCTCTCCACCATTGCCTGGATTGTCCAATTGTGTCATCCTTGTAGGTGTCTGGAAATCTCCCTAGTTCCAGATCGCTTCTCGGACCTATAGTGGCTCCCTCTGATATGGTATCTCTCATCCTGCTCTCTCTCCTTTATTCTTCCCCCAACTCAATATTTATGCCCCTCCATTTCCTCCCCTCCACTCCTCTTCTCCTGCTCTCATTCTGGCAGCTCCCTCTCCCCTACCCTCATGCTCCCAATTAGCTCAGGAGTTCATGCCACTTCCCATTCCTGGGGTCTATTTATCCCTTAGAGTCCTTCATGTTTCCTAGTTTCTTTGGTGAAGAGGATTATAGGCTGATAATCCTTTGCTCTATGTCTAAAATTCATATATGAGTGAGTACATACCATGTTTGTCTTTTTGTGACTGGGTTACCTCACTCAGGATGGTTTCTTCTAGTTCCATCCATTTGCCTGCGAATTTCAAGATTCCATTGCTTTTTTCTGCTGAGTAGTACTCCATTGTATAAATGTACCACATTTTCTCTATCCATTCTTCAGTTGAGGGGCATCTAGGTTGCTTCCAGGATCTGGCTATTGCGTCCAAGGATTTACCGTGTGCTCTGGCTATTGCTTCCAAGGATTTACTGTGTGCTGTGTCTATGCTTCTGTTGTCTGGTCCTCATAGTCTTTCTGCTCACCCAACTGCAGCCCTGTTAGTGCACTCTCTAGACCATGTCCTTTGGAATGTCGGCAGTGCCCTGATGGAAGCCTGGTCTTCTCTGAGGTGTGCTTCTCTGGTCTTACAGGTGGTGGGAGCCAAGCTTTTGGAGACACCCTCGGAATCAGGCATCACCTCATTTCACAGCCAACAACACAGCTGCTGTCGGCAATCTTCAGCATCTGACGAAGGTGCTCTTTACCATTAATGTCTAGAGAATTTTATTTCTAACATTCTGTGGAGTGCAATGACATCACAGATGAGTGGCACTGGATACCCTGACTTCAAAAGCTACAATTTGTTGAAAGCAATAAATTGAATCTGGCCAGGAGCCACCCATGCAGCAGACAAAGAATCCGGATGTCAAATGTCAACTGTCATTTAAGACCAGTGGAACAACATCTTACCTGCAGGGACAACACTGGCCCAGTTAGCAGAGGACAGAAGAAAATGATCCCGGGATGAAGACACATGCCAAGCATCCGATAGTCACCAGAGCATATGGGAATTAATGATATTCAGAACTTGATGAATACCAAGAGTTTTCAGCTCAAAATAATCTTCCTGCTGATGTGCAGTTACTGGAGGGCTCCCAAAATGCCACAGAGAAAAATTAGATGCAAACAAAAAAATACTCTCAGATTCAGCTTTTAGTGTATGAACACAGTTCAATGAGCCGCAAAGAGCCAAGGAGACGGGTGGGCCCAGGCCCCAGCTATGTGTTTACCCGTGCCAGCTGCATATATTCTATGCCTTTGACAAGGGACTGGGAGCCTTTTATGGGAAAGTTTGAATTCTAGAGGGTTGAATTTCATCACAATCCACCAAAAAGGCCTTCAGCAACTTGCAGACCAACAACTCTTAACACTGGTACCAGCGACAGATAGACAAAGAAACAGCCAGACCAAGGAAGCTCCTATCCAACCACTCCACCTGTCAGGTCCAAAGGGAGCCCCCAAATGACAGTCGGCTTTCTGAAGCTGCCCTGCAGGAAGACTGCTGCTGCTGACTCCAGGTCATTCCTCAGGAGCCTGTGAGGCTGTGTTGCCAGGAAGAGGACATGTACCTGTGGTGCATACCAAAGCAACTGGCCTGAAAGCCCCGTCCTGCTAGTCTAAACAGGGCTCTTCCAGGTCACTGAATTCCCTTGCCCCGCCCTGCCCCCATTTTCCTCCTGGCCTCATCCTTTCTCTGTTCCTAAGAGAGGTGGCTTTGGCTTTTGATGGTCTACCTCTCTCCTCTCTGCTTCAGAGAGGTAGCCATGGCTGCTTTGGACGTCCCCAAAGGACTCTGGCTATTCTGTCTCTCATATCTAAAATAAGCTGACTTCCCACTCATGGATCAGTCAGTTTGGTGGCCTTTCTTCTCCCTTGCTTACACTGCCCCCCTGTCTGTTATTATCTTTCTCCTGGAAATAGAAGTTAACCTGGGTTAGTCCCTGAGATTTCTCCAATGACAATAATAAGGAAAAAGATGTCCCCAAGGTCTGGGTGATGCACCCACAGTGACATAGCTGGCTCTCCTATACTCATCTGCTCTAATTGAATCAGAGCCCAGAATCCTTGAACTCTGCCTCCCATTTAACCTCAAGGCCTCAGTGGCCACTAAGACGCTTCTAGAAAGAGGACAAACCCAGAAAGCTTTTAAGTTGATGGCAAATTCAGGAGTGACAGCCTCTCTTTAAGGAGCTCCGAGGCCTACAGAAACCACAGGAGTGCTGGGGGGTCAGCAGCCAATTTTTGAATTATTAACACGTGTTTAACAATTAAAGAAAGACATATTGATAGACTATTGGGGCAGTTAATTATTTAGTTGTACAAAGTGCAGAGTGGGAAATGAAATATTAAAATGTAGTGGGGATGGATGGATGGATGGATATTGGTCTGTAAAGGTAGGTAGGCATGAAATTCCATTTGAAAATTTCTACACCCTGATAAGTCTCTGCCGATGCAGCAATCCTAATCAAACCAAATCAGAAAAGCCCCCGTTTAATGGCTACAGCGTTCCCGGGTGGCCTTCCAGTTCCCCAGATAGGAGACAGGAAAGGGATACTGGAAAACCATGATTCTGTTTTCTGGGAGGCAGTTTAAATACCCCTGGGAAGTGGTATTTGAGCATCTTGAGCATCTCTGGGGGATGGTGTCATCATGGTGGACTTTCTGAGATGCATTAGGGTTTGGAGAGAGAGAGGGGAGGGGCCGGGGTGAAGCTTCCACCATCACACCAGTCATAAACTTTATTTGCCTGAGGTAAAGATCAAATCTGACTGCAATTCCTGCTTCCAGTTGGTGCAAAATAAAATCCCAAAGAGCATGAATTTCTTCCAGTGCAGAAATCTTAGAGATGGAGGTGGAGATGGGACTGAATGGGCTGCCCTTTGAAAAACAAGACCAAGTTCACACCGTGACAAACCACCCTACCCCCTCTTCCTGAAGTACATCTTGGGGACTTTCTGCCCAGACGTTCAGGGTTCCATCTGAAGTCATTCCCCCTTAAGAGCTGGCCAAAGTTTGTGAGGCTACTTTTGCTTTTCAGGATTGGACAATGAGCTATTAACACTGTAGAGCAAATGAGAAGGAGAGACCCATTAAAGAGTTTGTGAGTAGCAACTGGGATCAACTGTTACTGAATGTTGTGCCTCGCTGGCTGGCTGTGACTATGACTGAAACCCTGGAGGAACTTTCCAGAATGCCTACATGGCCATGACAATTGAAATTCAAAGAAAACTGCTTAACCCCCTAAGCTGGAATGATCCCCACTCTCTTCCTCGCTTTACTGAAATTCCCTGACTGTGAGGCATTTATTCTGTAGCCCTTGGAAAGTAGTAGAGAATTCTTAAAGTAACACTGGAGGGACACGCCTCCCTACCTCTTTGCCAGTACTGGGAGGCTTGATTGACCTTTTAAAAACCAGTTCCCACATCCCAGCATCTACCGCAGAGCCAAGTGCATGGCAAATGCTTCGTGATTGAGTGAATTAACAACCCAAGTAAAGCTGCATTTTGTTGTAAAGATTTTCCCAGTGGTGTGAGGGAACACCACATCTTCTTTTTGATGTCGAGAGAACTGGTTTCTTGTGCCACTCACTCAGTTGTCGCTGAATGCAGAATGCCGCCTATTCCTGACTTCCCAAGGTAAGTGTTCTGCAAGACTGCTGGCACTCTGTCCTGGAAGCTATAGGAAGGCCACAGAGGCACTTTGTATGTCCTGGAGGGCAGAAAAGGCCACAGAGAGGAGCTTTGGTCTTAGGAAGAGGTGGCCAGTGTTTATAGAGAGCTGATCTCCTTAGAACTTTACACAGCACACCCCTTCTCGTAAATGGTCCCGTGGGTGTGGTAGACCGATCCTTGCTGATATTCACTTGCAGGCATTCCTGATATTGAAACCATGCATGTATGTGTTTCTGGGGGGAAACAAGGGATTTTGCTAACTGTGCCTCAAATGCAAGAGGGCTTTTGGAGAAACAGATTAGGGGCAGGTGTTCAGAAACTGTTGTGAGTGGTCCACCAGAGAAGACTACTGGGACATGGGTTCAAGCCAATAGAAAGTCTATATTAGCAACTTTGATGGGTGTTCAGGACCCCAGTGCAGTACCAACCCTTCCTCAGGGTGGGTTAATAAGCACAAAGATCATGTCCTGGATTGACACAACTCAGCAAGAACAGTTAGCCAGAAGCAGAGCTACAGAAGAGAAAAGGTGAGGTTAGTACACATAGGGACTTTCCCAGAACTATGGAGTAGGTCTTTGTTCTTGTTTTGGCAGCTGGTACGGCCTATGGGCTGGGTTCTGAGGCCAGAATGAAACTTCCATCATGGCGTCAGGTTTGCTAAGGTCTGGGGCCTGTGACAGAGGCTCCCCTGGAAGCACCACCCTTGTCATTGAGAGTCATCTCCTTAAAGGAGAGTCAGAGGCAGCCGTGCTGGCATCAGGATCCATAAGAGTGCAAGATCAATAGAGTGGTGTTGCCGGCTTGGGGGGTCCTGCCCCAAGAAGAGCCCAGTCGTGAGTCAGCAGTGGGTGCTAGAGGGCTGGTGTGTGTGTGTGTGTGTGTGTGTGTGTGTGTGTGTGTGTGTGTGTGATGGTGGGTGGTAGGCTCTATGTATATTGTACATTTTCTGAAAATTGAGTCAAGAAGGCTCCTATTGACCTACATAGCAGCCAGACTAGGAGTTCCTTCTTTGGCCCAAGAAAATTCCCCTTTGATTCCCCTGAAGAAATTGCCTCCGGCCTCATTTCACCATGCCTGTGAGCTTCTGAGGTGCACATGCAATGTCAGCCTTAACTCACACATCTCTCAATATTCTACAACATGCTTCTGTGGTAACATATTACTTATGACTCATTAAAGCTTGCCTGGGGATTCAGAAAGCAAAGCCAGCCTCAAGCTATAGAGATCAGGCAGTGGTGATACACACCTTTAATCCCAGCAGCCAGAAGCTAGGAGGTGGTGGTACATACCTTTAATTCTAGGACTCAGGATTAAGAGGTAGACCAATCTCTGTGTGTCCAAGGCTGCCCAGATCTACACAAGATTGATCTAGTCCTGAAGAGAAACAGCTCACACAAAGGTGATCTCAGCACCTGGGGATCACACGCCTTTAATTCCAGCATGGGAGGTATAAAAGACAGGAGCAAGGTCTCAGTATCAGACATTCATTCTCCAGCTACACTGAGGATAGGAAGATGTTGAAGTCTCAGGATTCTCCAGCCATGCTGAGGGGAAGCTTCATTCTGAGGTCTGGGAGAGCTCGTAGATCAGCCATTTCATTCTGAGGTAGAGTGAGAGCTAGTGGCCAGCTGCCTTGCTTTCCTGATCTTCAGCTTGAAGTTTGAATCCCAATATCTGTCTCTGGGCCTTTTATTTATCATGTTACATGTTTCCATTCAGAAAAAATAATGTTTTATATTCATAGCCTTAAATAAGCAAAAGTGGCACCAGCGAGAGAAATCATTGTATCTATCCATGCTGACAGCTGCTGAGAGAAGCAACTGACATAGACACCCGTTCCCATTCAGGTCAAGACCGGGTTGGAGACACGCATGCGTTCTGGTCTCTGATGTTGTGCACATCACTGGAGACTGTGGTCTCATGGGGCTAGGGTCATGTTTGGATGATAAGGGGTCCCTTCTCACCCTCAAAACTGATGGGGGCTGGAGAGCTGGCTCAGTAGCTAAGAGTGCTTCTGGCTCTTCTGTTGAGGACCTGAGTTAGGTTCCTAGCACCCATGTCAGATGGTTCACAACCAACTGTAACTCCAGTCTCAGGAGAGCTGATGTCATCTTTTGGCACCTGTGAATGCGCACAACCCCACAGTCAAACCTGTACAGCATTAAAAGAAAAGTAAAATCTAAAAGAGGAAAAAAAATCCCACAGAAACTGTGCTATGTAGTGAAAATGTTTACAAATGAACACACACATGTAAACTCTGAACTCCATCTTGGTGAATTTACACTGACCCTCAGCTAGGTCAACAGTGCATTCAGCTGGCCGAGCGCATCATCGGTCGTCAAGCCAGCAAGTCTCCTAAAGCCTTGAGTCTCCTAAACTACCAGCTTTACAGTCAGCCAACCCCACCGAGGCTTCTCAATGGGGTTTTGATCCTTTATTTACTCTGGAAGCGATGTACCAGCCTCTTCCCCTGAGCCGTTCTGAACTCACCAGGGGCTGACAAAAATTAAACTTCATGAAGGCAAAAGTTAATTAAATTTCTCCTTTCATGCCAAAAGTGGTATGTGAAGATATTAGACAGTGAATTACAGTTTTCTTTTTGTCTGCCAGCAATATCTATTTGAACACCCTTTGCTTTTAATTAGTTTATCACACGACAGCATCTACTTCTGATGCTGTAACAGGAAAATGTTGTAGATTGATTAACATTGCCATTATTCTGGTATTTACTGCAAAGTGTTGGTCCACAGCCTCTGCCAGGGGTATGAATAATAACTGCAACGATCTACTGGGGGGCTATGACCAACGCTGATGGCCCTTAGAAATTTGTGTTGAAGCCCATTGCCCAAGATAATGACAGTAATAGATGGGTTTGTGGTCAGTAACTAAGTCACCCTTATCACTCACAGGTCACAGTGGGAGTCGTCATTATAAAAGCGCCCCGAGAAGTGTGCTGACTCTCTTTCCTTAGCAGCACAGGAGAACACATGGAAGGACATTTGTAAGGAAAGGACTTCGTTACACATGTGATTTGCTGCTGCCTTAAAAATCACGTGTCTGCATGTGTGCTTGTGTGTGGCTATGCTGCTTATCACTGGGCACTCCTTAGCCCCTGGGCTGTGGTCTTCATTTCAGACTTCTCAAACCTCCACACTAAGATCAGTACAATTCTGTTAAATGTTAAATTTTCCTTATAAAATTTAGAACCCGTTTCTTCTCTGTATCGCAAAAAAGAGATTTGAGACAAGGATGAGGTGCACAGTGTGACCAAGGCAGAGTGATGGGTAAGAGTCAGAGGTGCTGCACAGGGCATTTTCCTGAGTCGCCTATGGCCATAGCAAGCTAACGAGAGTGTTTGCAGTGCATTCTGGGAACCCTGCTGGTCTACCCTCTCAGTTCCAACAAATATGCTAATATATTTTGTTGGATACATTTGAAGCTGGTTCTTCCTTCCTCTGGGTCTTCTTGTCCTAGCTGAGGGTATAGATAATTCTTGTGCACAGTGGGGCCCATAAGCAATTCCTCACACACTCACGGCTCATCCCATCCATTCTCCTTCCATACTCAATGCAGCCCCTGCTGTGATCTGCTCATGCCTTAGGGTGGCATTTATGGCCACGCTGCCACCAGAGCAGTAGAGGCAGGGTGATGAAACAGATTTTACAGTGGCAATGTGGAACCCTTTTGGTCTCATTATGGGGATAGATCAAGGTGCACGTATGTGGATTTGTTTATGAAAAATACCCTGAATTAGTTACATAGCTGACAGATTGTTATCTAACTCACAACACGAACCAACCACTATCTGATTTTATGGCTTCCTAAGACACCTGGAGTGACATATGTTTTGAGTCCGAAAAGCTGGAAGTCATTACCTGGCAACCTGAACTTGGCAAAGCAGAGTTTTGGCTCCAGGAGAACTGAGCACGGTACAGATGAGGTGCTTCTTTTCTTTCCTGCATGCTCAGAGGAGCCAGAGGACAATGGCATCCATCACTTACACAGCACCAACAAAACTTACTCATGTGTCATTTAAATATGTCATATGGCGAACTTACATAATAGTCCCAGGGATGAAGAGAATGTGTCTGTGGCCCAGGCTGGCCTTGAACTCGTGATCCTCCTGTGGTCTCAATCATGATTGCCTAGTTTGCGAATCCCTAAATTTTGTTTCCAGTCATCCTAAAAATGTGGGGAGTTTTGCAAACTCCCCCTCCCCTCCTCTCCTCTCCCCTCCCTTCCTTTTGGTTTGTTTGATACAGTGTAGCCTAACTCACTCTACAGACCAGGCTGGCCTTGAACTCAGAGATATCTGCCTTCTAAGTGCTGAGATTAAAGGTGTGCACCATCACACCTTGCTCTTTCTTTCTTCTTTCTTTTTTTTCTTTTTTCTTTCTTTTTTTTTTTTTATGTTAGTCAAGTGTTCTACCACCGAGTTAAGTCTCAGGCCCTAAGTTTTTTTAAAATTACGTGTGTGTGTGTGTGTGTGTGTGTGTGTGTGTGTGTGTGTGTTGTGTGTGCACGCACATGTGAGGTTAGAGGCCAGCTTGTGGAAGTTGTGTCTCTTTTCCACCGTGTGTGCCCTGGTGACCAGCCTGAGGCCATCAGGCTCTGTAGCAAGACCGTTATCCTCTGAGCCACTGTCTTTTCATAATTTTCTTTCCTACTGTGTCACCCGGAGTTGAAACTGTTGTTTTCCCACGAGAAACCTGAATGATTTCTAACCTACCAGGAGTGATTGCAAGCAACTGGCTTTCTAATACCCAGGGGGAGGCTGCAGTTTTAAATATGCTCTGATTGGGGCGCTGAGGCCTGTAGGCTCACTTGATAACAGGTCTTGTCTGCGCAAGCACCCGCGCCCGTCCTCTATGAAGAGATTTCTGATGAGATGGGACCACCCTGGTGCTGAGCGGAGTCAATGCATCTCTTAGCAAGTGTCCTGATCTGGTGCGCCAGCCCAGGGATGGGAATTGGTTCCAATTGGTTGCTTATTTTAGTGCCTGGAATCTGGCACCAACGGCAGCCACACTGAGTGAAGAAAGGGTGCCAGGAGTCTCTTAGTTTTCTTAGAGGAAGGAATCCAAAGTCTTTGAAGATGAGAATGTGTGAGTGGATATAGCCCATGTTATCTGCACACCCATACTGCACCCCATTGATACGGATATTGGTAAAAGACATTAAAAAAAAAAAAAAAGACAGCTCCTTTTTTAAGACCCTGAACCTCTTCCCTACAGTCAGGATTCTGGAGTGTAAATGAGTTCTCTATTTTTATCTGCCTCACACAGTGATGAAAACAGTTAACCTGGATTGAGCTACCAGAAAAGTCTCAGCACTGATTCCTGCTCAGTCTGAAGGGATAAAGGTCACATTGGAGAGACCCCTGCCACAGAGGGAAGAACTTTACTCCTTTCATTGCTTTAGAGAAGGTACTTAGACCAGAGCCTGGGGTGGGGGAGGGGAAGGCCCAGGCCATGAGGTTTCCTCAGCCATTTAGGACTGACTGAGGAACTCTGGAAGGCTCTGGGTTACAGACATGCGCTCTAGTTCCCTGGCACCCAGTTCTGGGTTGACTTAGGGCAATAGAAAGTTTGCCATGTGTGAGAGTGAGCTAACAGGGTGTTTGGGGTCTTAGATTTATAACTTATGGCTTTGTGTATGAAAGGCATTTCCTGACCTGAACTCCGACGTTTGTGAGAACTGCCCTGCCCTGCGAAGGGGCGTCTTCTCTGCCTGCAAGACTTTTAAGACCTCCAAACATCATGAGACACAGAAAACTGAAAATCATGGTGTAATATAAGTACCTACCACGTGATCCAGCACATGTCTGCCTTCTCCTGAGACAAGGGAGGCCAGCCTCAGAGCCCAGACCCAGTCACAAGTTTGTACCATGCTCCTTGCTCCTACATGTCTCCTAAGAGCCTGCCAATATTTACTAAGAACTTTGAACTGTGGAACAGTAAAGACCTAGACTGAGTGTTAGTAAATCTGAGTCTACTAGAGCCCAGGAAGGGATTGTCCAATGGACTTTGTGGGCCTGGCAAAAAGTAAGAGTTCACCTTGTTCCATATTGTAGGGTCTCTGAGATTTTTGAACACATTTCGTGGTGATTTCTCTAGTTGCAAGGGCATGTCTATAACACCGCCATAGATCAGAAGGCAGAATCTCTACAGGGACTCTCTCTTCTGTAACAGTGGACAGTTTGTAGTAGTAATGGCTGCTGGAGGGCCATAGGACTTGTCCCTTCCAGAAGGGAAGCCAGCCCATCACCACTGAGGAAGTGACAGTTACAGTTTGCATTCTAGATCTAGCACCCAGCATTTGGTCCTTTCTCTCCCCACGGCCCATGACTGCTGATGAGGTTTTCTGCTTAGGAAGTGTGTCTGTTAGTGTTCAGGCATCTGTACTGTGCTACCCTTGGGGTTCTGCCAGGATGCACCCTCAGCTGCAGCCACTAAGAGCACCGCCTGTGCACATTCACTACGTTCCCTTTTAAAAGAGCCCCGCCCACCTCTCATTCTCCTCTCTCTCCCTTTTTCTCCCTCCCTCCACCCACTCTCTGTCCCTCTTCCCTCCCTCTTGCTGCTCCTGTTCCTGGAGTTCCCCCTCCCCTTCCCCCTTTCTAAGATCTTCCCCTAATAAAGAACCCCTCTGCTTGATCTTTCTCTCACACACTGCTTTTCTTAAACTACAACAGTGTCTGCTTGTATGTTGTGCCCAGAGCTGCGTATGTGCCCTCCTTCCTGAAGGACACCAATTCAGTGTCACTGGCCATGCCACTAGTGACACAATGGAGTTCTTTTCCTTCCAGTAGTCGGCAAGCTTTAAGAAGACTAGTTAGGAAGGGTTTATGGCTTGTGGATCCACACAGGCTGTGCGGCTGGTGTTCAGCTCTGGTACCATGGCCATATCCATTAGATGGGTGTCCCCATCATGGTCATGGTTTCCTGCCTCTGCTCCAGCTCAGTTCACTGAGCCATTCTTCTTTAGCCAGGTGGGACTGCTGGGACAGGGAATGTGGGATGTGATGACATCAGGACGCATTCCAGGATAATTTGGCCCAAAGATTCCAAGGCTCCTGCACAGAGATATTGACTCCTTCATCATAGCTCAAGGGTACAGAAAGCCAGCATCATGCCCTGCCTGCCTATGAAAGCAGAGTCACAAGAGAAAAGGGGATCTTGACCCTTTCCCCTTCTCCAGGGGACCATGTATGTCTCTCTTAGGGTCCTCCTTGTTTATTAGCTTCTTTGGCAGTGTGGATTGTAGGCTGGTAATCCTTTACTCTATGTCTAAAATCCACATATGAGTGAGTATATATCATGTTTGTCCTTTTGTGATTGGGTTACCTCGCTCAGAATGGTTTCTTCTAGTTCCATCCATTTTCCTACAAATTTCAAGATTCCATTGTTTTTTTTCTGCTGAGTAGTACTCCATTGTGTAAATGTACCACGTTTTCTCTATCCATTCTTCGATTGAGGGGCATCTAGGCTGCTTCCAGTTTCTGGCTATTACAAATAATGCTGCTATGAACATGGTTGAACAGATGTCCTTGTTATATGAATGTGCTTCTTTTGGGTATATGCCTAAGAGTGGAATTGCTGGATCTTGTGGTAGACTGATTCCCATTTTCTTGAGGAGTCGCCATACTGATTTCCACAGTGGATGTACAAGTTGGCACTCCCACCAGCAGTGGAGTAGTGTTCCCCTTTCTCCACATCCTCTTCAACATGAACTGTCGTTGGTGTTTTCGATTTTAGCCATTCTGACAAGAGTAAGATGGTATCTCAGAGTTGTTTTGATTTGCATTTACCTGATGACTAAGGATGTTGAACACTTTCTTATGTGTCTTTCAGCCATTTTAGATTCCTCTGTTGAGAATTGTCTATTGAGTTCTGTACCCCACTTTTTAATTGGATTATTTGGGGTTTTGGAGACTAGTTTCTTGAGTTCTTTGTATATTTTGGAGATCAGCCTTCTATCAGATGTGGGGTTGGTGAATATCTTTTCCCAGTCTGTGGGCTGCTGTTTTGTCTTGCTGACTGTATCCTTTGCCTTACAGAAGCTTCTCAGTTTCAGGAGGTCCCATTTATCAATTGTTGATCTCAGTGTCTGTGCTACTGCTGTAATGTTCAGGAAGAAGTTTCCTGTACCAATTAATTCAAGGGTATTCCCCACTTTGTCTTCTAATAGGTTCAGTGTGGCTGGGTTTATGTTGAGGTCTTTGATCCATTGTGACTTAAGTTTTGTGCATGGTGATAGGCTTGGGTCTATCTGCAGTCTTCTACATGTCCATAACCAGTTATGCCAGCACCATTTGTTGAATATATTCTCTTTGTTCCATCGTATAAATTTGGATTGTTTGTCAAAAATCAGATGTTCGTAGGTGTGTGGGTTAATATCAGGTTTTTCAACTCTATTCCATTGGTCTACCTGTCTATTTTTGTGCCAATACCAAGCTGTTTTCAGGACTATAGCTCTGTAATAGAGCTTGAAGTCAGGGATGGTGATGCCTCCAGAAGTTCCTCTATTGTACAGGGTTGTTTTGGCTATCCTGGGTCTTTTGTTTCTCCATATAAAATTGAGAATTATTCTTTCAAGGTCTGTGAAGAATTGTGTTGGGATTTTGATGAGGATTGCATTGAATGTGCAGATTGCTTTTGGCAAGATTGCCATTTTTACTATGTTGATCCTACCTATCCAAGAGCATGGGAGATCTTCCCATTTTCTGGTATCTTCTTTAATTTCTTTCTTTAGAGACTCACAATTCTTGCAGTACAGGTCTTTCACTTATTTGGTTAGTGTTGCCCCAAGGTATTTTATGTTGTTTGTGGCAATTGTAAAGGGTGATGTTTCTCTGATTTCTTTCTCCACCAATGTGTCATCGATATATAGTAGGACTACAGATTTTTTTGAGTTAATCTTGTATCCTGCCACTTTGCTGAAGGTGTTTATCAGCTGTAGGAGTTCCCTGGTAGAATTTTTAGAGTCACTTATATAGACTATCATATCATCAGCAAATAGTAAGAGTTTGACTTCTTCATTTGGGATTTGTATTCCCTGTTCTCCTTTTGTTGTCTTATTGCTCTAGCTAGAACTTCAAGGACAATATTGAAGAGGTATGGAGAGAGTGGACAGCCTTATCTTGTCCCTGATTTTAAAGGAATTGCATTGAACTTCTCTCCATTTAATTTGATGTTGCCTGTTGGCTTGCTGTATATTGCTTTTATTATGTTGAGGTATGTTCCAATTATACCTGATTTCTCCAAGACCTTTATCATGAAGGGGTGTTGGATTTTCTCAATGGCTTTTTTGGCATCTAGTGAGATGATCATGTTGTTTTTTTTCCCCCTTAGTTTGTTTATATGATGAATTACATTGATGGATTTTTGTATGTTGAACCATCCTTGCATCCCTGGGATGAAGCCTACTTGATTGTGGTGAATGATTTCTCTGCTGTGTTCTTGGATTCGATTTGCCAGTATTTTATTGAGAATTTTTGCATCAATGTTCATGAGGGATATTGGTCTGTAGTTCTCTTTCTTAGTTTTGTCTTTGTGTGGCTTGGGTATCAAGGTTATTGAAGTCTCTTAAAAAGAGTTTGGCAATTACCCTTCTGCTTCTATTGTGTGGAATACTTTGAGGAGATTTGGTATTAGCTGTTCCTTGAATTTCTGGTAGAATTCTGCATGGAAGCTATCTGGCCCTGGGCTTTTTTTGGTTGGGAGACTTCTGATGACTGCTTCTATTTCATTGAGGGTTATAGGTCTATTTAAGTTGCTTATCTGTTCTTGATTTAATTTTGGCAAGTGAAATCTGTCCAGAAAATTGTCCATTTCCTTTTGATTTTCAAATTTTGAGGAATATAGGTTTTCAAAGTATGACCTGATGATTCTCTGGATTTCCTCTGTGTCTGTTGTTATGTCCTCCTTTTCATTACTGATTTTATTAATTTGCCTGTTCACTTTCTGCTGTTTGTTAAGTTTGGATAAAGGTTTATCTATCTTGTTGACTTTCTCGAAGAACCAACTCTTCGTATATTGATTCTTTGAATTGTTCTCATAATTTTCATTTTATTGATTTCAGTCCTCAATTTGATTATTTCCTGGCATCTGCTCCTCTGATGTGTATTGGCTTCTTTGTGTTCTAAAGCTTTCAGTTGTGCTGTTAATTCTCTAGAGTGATTATTTTCCTGTTTCTTCATGTGGGCACTTGGAGCTATGAACTTTCCTCTTAGCACTGCTTTCAAAGTGTCCCATAGGTTTGGTATGTTGTGTCTGCACTCCCATTGAATTCTAGGAAATCTTTAATTTTTTTATTTCTTCCTGGACCCAGGAATTGTGCAAGTGGGTATTACTTATTATCCATGAGTTTGTAGTTTTTCTGTAATTCATGTTGTTGTTGAATTCTAACTTTAAAGCATGGTGGTCTGATAAGATACAGGGGGTTATTTCAATTTTTTATACCTGTTGCGGTTTGCTATGTTGCCAAGTATGTGGTCCATTTTAGAGAAGCTTCCATGTGGCATTGAGAAGAAGGTAAATTGTTTTGTATTTGGATGGAATGTTCTCTAGATATCTGTTAAGTTCAATTGCGCCATAACTTCTATTAGTTCCTTTGTTTCTTTGTTAAGTTTCTGTCTGGTGTTCCTGTTCAGTGGTGAGAGTGGGGTGTTGAAGTCTCCCACTATAAGTGTGTGCGGTTTTATGTGTGATTTGAGTTTTAGTAATGTTTCTTTTACAAATGTGGATGCCTTTGTATTTGGGGCATTAATGTTCAGAATTGAGACTTCATCCTGATGGATTTCTCCTGTGATGAGTAGGAAGTGACCTTCTTCATCTCTTTTGATTGATTTTTAGTATAAGTCCAATTTGTTGGATATTAGGATTGCTACCTCTGCTTCTTTCTTGGGTTCATTTAATTGGAAAATCTTTTCCCAACCTTTAATTCTTAGGTACCATCTGTCTTTGAAGTTGAGGTGTGTGTCTTGTATGCAGCAGAAGAATGGATTCTGTCTTCTTATCCATTCTGTTAATCTGTGTCTTTTTATAAGCGAGTTAAGACCATTAATGTTGAAAGATATTAATGACCATTGATTGTTCATTCTTGTTTGTTTTGCATTTGGTGATGGTGGTGAAATTGTGTGAGGGATTCTATCCCTTTTTCCTTTTGGCTGTTGGTAAAGTGGGATTATCTTTTGCCTATATTTTTCTGGTTGTAGTTAACTTTCTTGTAGTTTTCCTTCCAGAACTTTCTGCAGGGCTGGATTGCTGGATATGTATTGTTTGAATCTGGTTTTGTCATGGAATATCTTGTTTTCTCCATTTATATTGATTGAAAGCTTTGCTGGGTATAGTAGTCTGGGCTGGCATCTGTGTTCTCTTAGTGTAAGTAGAATGTCTATCCAGGACCTTCTGGCTTTCAGAGTTTCCATGGAAAAGTTAGGTGTAATTCTGATAGATTTGCCTTTATATGTTACTTGTGGGGGCCCGAATATCTCTGTTATGGAATATTCTGGGTCCTAGGCTCTGGCTGCCATTGGCACCAGGAAGCTCTGGGTCACCATTGTATTGTTAATTAACACTAGGCTGTTACTGTTTACCATAGCCTCAGGGTAATATGCCTCTTATTTGTATCTGTATGTGCCTAAGCATCTGAATAGGCCCTCACCTGGGTGGAGGAGAGAGAGAGATATGAGTAACTTGGGAGGAGAGAAGGTTGGGAGCTAAGGGGCGAGCATCAAGAGCAAAGAGGAGAACAAAGAGAGAAATAGTTGTCACGTGGTATTAGCAGGATGGTTAAGAAACACCAGAAAAGATGGCTAATAAAGAAATGACTCTAGTTCCACAACATGGAACTGAGAGCTCTCTGAAGATGACATGATGCCTGTGTTTGGTCTTTATCGTCGCTGGGTTGCTCAAAGTTTCTAGGTCTACACACCCCCACTCAGGTAGAACCTCATGGACTAAGGCTGAGACAATCCGGGCCACAACAGTTACTTGACCTTTTTCCTTTGCTGCTCTTAATATTTTTCTTTATTCTGTATGTTTGGTGTTTTGATTATTATGTGGTGAGGAGCCTTTTTGTTTGTTTGTTTGGTCCAGTCTATTTGGTGTTCTGTAGGCTTCTTGTATTTTCATTGGCATGTCTTTCTTTAGGTTGGGAAAGTTTTCTTCTATGATTTTGTTGAATATGTTTTCTGTGCCTTTGAGTTGGATTTCTTCACCTTCCTCTATACCTATTATTCTTAGGTTTGGTCTTTTCATGGTGTCCCATATTTCCTGGATAATTTGTGTTAGGGATTTTTGGACTTATGATTTTCTTTGGTTAATGAGTCTATTTCTTCTAGTGTATCTTCAACTCCTGAGATTCTCTCTTCCATTTCTTGTAATCTGTTGGTTATGCTTGCGTCTGTAGTTCCTGATCATTTACCCAGCTTTTCTATTTCCAGCATTACCTCAAATTGTGCTTTTTTTTTGCCCGTATTTCAGTTTTTAGGTCTTGAACTGTTTTCTTGAGAGATTTGTTGATATCTTGTATTTTTTTGGTTTGTTTTTTCTTCCATTTCTTTAAGGGACTTTCTCATGTCCTCTTTAGGTCCTCTATCATTTTCATGAGGATGTTTTTATGGTCATTCTCTTCTGCTTCATCTGCATTGTGATGTTCCAGTCTTGCTGGTGTATGGTTCCTCGTCTCCAGTGGTGTCATACTGGGTTTTCTGTTGTTGTATGTGCTTTTACATTGTCCTCTTCTCATCCTTTCTTCTGGTGAGTGTAGCAGGAGTCTCTTCCTCTCCTGGTGGGTATGGGACCAAGGTTCCCTTCTGTTGGTGCAAACAGTTCCAATACTCCGATGTCTGTCCTCTTGTCGTGGATGGAGGTGGCACTGTTACCGGGGTCTTGGCAGTGTCTGTGTATGCTGGATCCTGCTGCTGAGTTTAGATCCGGTGAGCAGACCCCTGGCTCAGATGTTTCTGAGCAGGGCCGCTTAACTGGAACCTGAAACATCCCCTGGCCTACCTGGGCCGGTGGATGGAGGTGGAACTCTTGCTTGCAGATCTTGACACCGTGGTTTGAATGGGGATGGAAGTTGATTTTGTTCAGCTACTGTTGTGCTTTGAATGCTGCTCTCAAAATCTTATGTCAGAATCTTTTAAAGTTAATTTTTATTTTTAAAGGTTTCATTTTATTTTAAATTACTCAGATATGTGTGTCTTTGTGTGTGGGGGGGTGTAGGTGGCCACAGAGGCCAGAAGAGACTGTCAGGTCTCCTGGAGCTGGAGTCACAGGTGGTTGTGGACCACCTGATGTGGATGCTAGGTGCCAAACCTGAGCCTCTGCAAGAGCAGTGTGCACTCTCAACTGCTGAGCCATCTCTCTGGCTCTGCGTGTTGGAATCTTCATCCTCAGGTTAATTGTGGCTGGAGCTGGGCCCTCATTGGAGGCAATGAGGGAATGAAGGCAGAGGAAATGGGTTAATGTCGTCACCTCAGGAGCAGCCATTCATCTTGAGAGTGGACTGTCACAGTGTTTGCTGCTCCTCTGCTGTGGTTGTAGGACACTGTCCTCTGAGAGTTGCAGCCATTGCCATCTTACCTAGAGCAGCTGTGATTACTCACAAGAGTCCTCAGGATCGCTGTGGGTGCTCCCTCCAAGGAGACCCTTGCCTGAGAATCCAGCCATCCCCTCCCTCCATGCAGATGCTCCTTGTAGTAGAATGCAATTCTGCCCCAGCTGCACGTGGTCTCTGCAGAGACTCCATCTATGCAGCTAAGGGGAAGAGTTCATCCATGCTAGGGTGGGGCTTTTTAGTGACCTGTCTGTCTTGGGGTCACCTGTATTTCCATAAGT
This sequence comes from Cricetulus griseus, assembly GCF_003668045.3. NCBI lineage: Eukaryota > Metazoa > Chordata > Mammalia > Rodentia > Cricetidae > Cricetulus > Cricetulus griseus. The sequence goes on along the minus strand of NC_048596.1, from coordinate 278,397,807 downwards.
AACTCATTGCATGTGTTAGGGTACAAACTTGTTGGTTTGCCAGTTCAACTTAAGTGCTATTATTCTTCTGGTCTATCTGAGGCAAACAGCCATGTTCTTACATCCATCTAGGAAAGTTTAACATGGCAACGGTGATATGTA